>NW_027272661.1:0-105000 GCF_040938485.1 Diadema antillarum
TTAATAGCACAACCAGAGTTGCAGCAGCCCATAGTCCCGTTCACACACACCAAAAAATTAATTGTTTTTAAATTTTTTAACATGATGTGAGAACCATGAAATCATGTGTGAACACAAAACATTGTTGTGTTGACTCTCACAATACCCATTGTGATGTGAAAATCAGTCTAGCTTGATTTTTTTCTTTTTTACAATTCTCGCGATAATTTGCCCTGCACGGCAAGAACGGCACGTGAAGAAACCATCAAATATCAATCCGTATTTCAAGTGATAGTTCGTAATGTGAATGCACATACACCATAAAATACATCAAAATAATGCCTCCGGCACCACTTCGTGGCGGAGGCATAAAAATGTCATGGTATACAGGGTGGTAACTCAAAATTTACAGGAAACACACTTGTTAAACAAGATTTGAATGTGAATCATGTCATGAAATACCACTTGTCATATATGCTGACCAATGTACATTTCTTACGTGACCTGACGCATTTCCTGTCTTCACCCCATAGGAGATGTGCGCTTGCGCAGTGCTTAAATACCAAAAATAACCCTGGTATTTCTTAAATGAGAATGATACCACGTGAATCACCCAGCATTTATTACAATATTTTGCCAATGAGAATGGTGGAAACAAATTACCCAAAGAAAGTGGTATAATGTCTATCACAGTAACAGATGTAAATTTACACCTTGTAATCATCACTTCATCGTATTCCAATCAGTAATTGCCGCAATATCTCTGATTGGTAAAAAAAAAACACTCTAAACTTGGATATATCCCATTTCCATATTTCATATTTCTGGCTCAATTCTGATTGACCAGATACTGAACTGTCAACTATTTTTGCTCTACTTTGTCAAAACTAACACAAATATGATGAAGAATTACACTTTAAATAGCGCATGACAACAAGGAAAGTGACATTTCTTCTTGGAAAAAAAAGAAGAGGATAAGTACAAAAAAAATGATGGCATTTTGTCAGAGAGAGAGAGAGAGGGAAGAGTTTTATGCAGGCTCAAAGTCACATGCTCAAGATCTATGGGTACATTTGTAACTGTTTTTAAATTCCCACAGGATACTGTGATAAATGACGTATTGACATTCAGGTGGTTCTCATTCTCCAGTTTCTGCCGTTTTGTGCCAAATTTTTATTGGCCTGCTGCTTTTTCTGAACTATTTCCCCATGACAATTACTGTAATTATATAAGATGGCATTCGAATAAAACAAAAAGCAGTACATTTCTGTAGTCTTCATATTGGCAACATCACGAGGGTTGGGAAACAAAAAACATTCATTGTAATATAGGCCTGTACTCAAGCAATCCACACCAAAAATATGAACATTTTAATAAAATGTTCACACATAAGAAATGATGTATTCGCTTTGACTATTAATGAAGCACTCTGATCACAAGACTGTGATGAAAAAAAAAGGGGGATTACTACATACAGTTGAACCTCTCGTATCCGGACAAGTCGGGACCGGGGCTCATCCGGATAAGGGATTTGGCCGGATACGGGAGACTCAATGCTTTATACATGTACATATACCACGTATACACATGTACTGATGTAGCCCATTGTAGTACCACATTGTAGTAATGTGTATACTGCAACCTTTTCATTGTTACACTCGGTAACAGACCCCAAAATAGAAGTTCTTGTTTGCAAGAATGAAATCATTTTCTTTTATAAATTCTTGGGATGATTTACCTAAATAATTATTAAGGAATGTATCAAGTATATGTAATTCATTGTGTTAGTGTAGGAGATCACAAGGAGTTGGGAATCCCCCTTTCCTCCCATAATTATTTAAAAAAAAATCACGGCGAGATTGCGTCCGTATAATAGAGAGATCCGGATAAAGGGAGGCCGGATAAGAGAGGTTCAACTGTATAAAGAATTTGATGGCAAAATAATTAAATCTGTGTGCCGCTTGTGCATCATTGAATCACTGGTACAGAAAGAGTTATAGTACAGTTTTGGTTGAGATGGGGGATTCAGATGCTATTTTTTTTTGCGAGATGATTAAAATGTACTTACGAAACATTAAAGAACATAAATTCTAAGAGGAATTCACAGTTTATTTGATGAAAAATATATATATTTTTTAATGGCTGAAATATCCCCCCCCCCCCCCCACAAAAAAAAAAGTAAAACAAAGTGGTCCTAATAGATGGTGGGTCCCATCTTAATATTGGACCTTCTTTTTTTTTAGGGGGGGGGGGGTACCTCAGCCATTTCAAAACCAATTTTGATCAAATAAACTTATAATTCCTCTAAGAATTGTATGCTTTCTCATATTTCATGAAAGGTTTCTCATTATCTCTCAAAAAAGTTGGAAAACTGAAGCCCCATCTCAACCAACACTATGCCACTGCTTTAAGTCCCATTTTAAAACAATTTAAAGTAAGGCTATCATCAGATGAAACGAAATAAAACGTATCTAGTGATACCTCACTTGCTACATACCAAGGAATATTCTTGAGGTTATAGATTTTTTTTTAAAAAGCCTCATATCTTTTTATTTCCTTTTTCTTCCAGCAGCATTAATCGCAAAGATCTCAAATTAACAATATGGAGTTAACTCCTTTTGCAATCAAACTCTCCAAAATATTGATCCCAATTCCTCCTTTATAGACTAGGAGTGAGTCTGATTCAAAGTTTATATTTAAATATTGAAATGCACAGATGATTAAAACTTAGTTTCATTCCAGCGGCGCAAAGAGGTTTCATACACACTGTACTTCTGTATTACCATCTCTGCTCAAAGGCTGTCGGTTTCAAAAGAGTGACATGAATGAATTGAAGCCTGAACATTTCAGTTTTCAAAATTGTCCCACTGATGCATACATGGTGTAGCTAATACTTTAAAGGTATTGTTTACCAATGGGAGCAGTGATTTAAAAAACATTTGAGTTATCACATTTGATGCTTGTATGTCTGGATCCAAAACATCCTACCAAATAAAAATTTTGCGATAAAGCCTAAAATATACGCAGTTGGCACTATTTTTCTCAATTTATAGCGGTATAGACGGATTATTCTAGGAACAATATCATTATAACTAATGTTCACATTTTATATATTTAACAATGCTTAACATCGATTATACTGATTAACATTTTTACATTGGCTGTTTCTATTCCTAACTCACATTTTAGAACTATTTTGAAGCACTTCAGCTGGGTTTTGGTTTCATCTGGATGTGGTAACGAACTTGGGTCGACATGAGTTCACTCCATAGGGAAAAAAAAAATGTTGTGTGGGGTATGAATGTTGGGAGACTAGAGAGGTATGGTAGTGTCTTATCTGCCGGGGCTCGACACACATGTGAACAAACAGGATCACTTTCTCCAGTGCCAGCAAGGCATGCCGACAGAGCCCGGTGGGAGGTTTGTAGCTGCGGGTACTTTGGCCCTATCGTGTGGCTCTCTGGCGGCCCGCACCGCGGTCTTCAGCCCTCTTTTCCACTATCCACACGATCTCTACTGTTTTCCTTTCCCTCCCAACTCAAACATATTTCATATTATTCTTCTTCTACTTCTTCGTCTCGTCCCCCCCCCCACCTCCCCCCCCCCCCCCCTCTCCTCACAATTTAACACCAACAGACATTAGATAGGAATCAATGAATTATTGGGATCCAAAAAATAACAGTATGATTTTGCCCCAACATCACGTTTTCAATTTTGGGGGGCATGGGCTCGCCGGTTTTGTTTTTTTCCAAAGGCCCCCATGACACGCCCTGCCTTGCCTGGAAGTATGATCGAATTCCTGCGGCACCCAGCACCACGTCAGCTTCCTTCTCGTAGAAAAAAAAAATTTTGTGGGGTTTGTCGACTTCCAATGATTCTATGAAACTCTTAAATACAAAAAATCACAAAGACCATGCCAGACGCAATTTCGAATGAAATTTCATTAGACCGCAATGAAAGCAAACATAAAATAATAAACAACTTCAGGGAAACAAGAAATTGATTGTGAACGATAACTGAACAGATATTACATTTCCATCATATTATATTTCCTGGCCTGCTCCCATCAAGACAATTATAGGTTTTTATTGGAACCCCGTGATAATCATGATCATATTATGACTTGAAACTGTAATAATTGTTGGTTTTCATGTGAAAAAAAAAATTGAAAGAAAATGAATTAAATGAAATGGATCATCAATCTTTGTATGGAAAAGTTTTATGAAAAACCTAGTAGCCTGAACCAAACACTTATTGCTTTCTATTTCTATGTTGTTCTCCTACCTTCTGAACAAAGTAAAAACTAGAAAAGCACTCTGAGAGCGCAGACCTCCACCAAGCAGCTACTTTCCAATGATGATCTTGCTCTTCCACAGAGATCAGTGATTTCCACCCATATGTATGCGCGCTGAAAAATTGTCCAATTTCCCAATATAGAAGCCTTTGTTCATCATAAACCCTCAGCCGCGTGGCGCGCCTCGCCCTAGCAGAAACTAGAGCACGCACTTTAGTGCGCGTATGAAAACTTCAAAAATGCGCAGCTTGAACTGCCAAGTCCATTGACCCTTCCTGCCAAAATATCGAAAATCCTTCATAAAATTCATAAAAATTTCCGGATCACTACCAAAATTTAATCATCTGTTCCTTGTGTCATTTTCAACCTTTCCTGCAAGTTTCATCCAAATCCATGCAGAACTTTTTGAGTTATTTTGCACACGGACAAACAAACAAACTAATAAACTAACAAACTAACAAACTAACTAACTAACAAACAAACCAACGGTAATGAAAACATAACCTCCTCCCTTGGCAGAGGTAATAAAAAACAAAAAATCATTCCTATTACAGGCATAATTTACCATTTGCAGATGAAACAAAAACCCAGCATTTATAGTGCTTCAAAATAGTGCTAAAATGTGAGTATAAAGAGATAGAAACAACAAATGTAAAAGTTTGAACCAGCATAATCGATGTTATGTATTGTTAAATATACAAAATGTGAACAATACTTATAGTAAAAATGTTTCCAGACAAAGGTTTAATGTGAATTCAACATCAAATAAAATTGGAGGAGAACTCTCTGAACCAAAACTGGCCAAACATAATATTTGAATTAAAAAAAAAAAAAAAAAAAATTAAGAGGGACATAATTAAAGATCACTTTCAGGGCTCCGTTTCATAAAACTTGTTATCAATAACAAGTTACGATAGTCGTTACAAGCTATTGAAATCCTTGCATCTGATTGGTTGAGAGCAAATTTGTCACAGAAAGGCGGCAGTTGTTACTGATAACAAGTTTTATGAACTGGGACCCAGATTAAAAGAAAAAACAAAAACAAACCTATACTAGAATCTTGTCTAGCTGTCAAGTTCTTCTTCTATACTATTTCAGTCTGAAGTCAATCCTGGATTACTCCTGGCATACAAGTAGCAAATCAAGATTAATAGAAGCTTCCAAACTCCAGAGGTTCAAATCTATTCATTAACCGTCCAGGAATCCAACGTGATGAGGCAGCACTCCAGTGGACAAATTTATGGCATTGGGCAGGAAACGAAATTCCCAGGAAATTTTGAGTTTCCTCAAGAGTTGAAAGGTCTTGTACAGCACTGTCAGACAGACCTAGGGAAAAGGTATTGAATGCCCAAACGTACAATGTGCAAATGTGTCCTTTGAATGAAGGAATGGAAAAAGGTTGATGTATGTGCCAGCAGTTCAGTGATCTTACTTGGTGTTTTTTTGTTTGATTTGTCAGTATATAGTTATCCATGACCACACACCCTTTACAGACATATATTCAAAACCACAACAGCTTATTAAAGAAAAAATTAAACCCATTCCTCAAATAGCCTCAGTGAAGTCTGATTCAGGATATTAAAGATAACTATTGGGATTAAACAACAATAACAACAACAACAGCAAAGTCTTTATAAGCTGATGTTACTAAAAATTTTGATTATGACTGGAAGTCTCAAATAGCAAATAAAGTTTGCAGAGAAAAAAAAATGCAAAATAGCCCTATTATATCCCTCCCCTCTCCCCAGCATTATGGGTTCACTTTTATCATTGAATAGTATAGATGTTTGCTGCCTTACAAATCAAAACTGCTTTCTGTAAACCACACCGATAAACTTCTAAATATTCATGTTTTTTGGTGTGTTTTTTTAATTAAAAACTGTGCGTATACCAACTGGCATTAAATAACAACTGCCTAGCCTATCTGGCAAATACAATGTACTGTATCTTGTCATCAACAGTTTGGCCCGAATTCACGAAGGTGGTACAAATGAAACCATGGTTTAAACCATGGAGCGCCAAGTGTCGCATGAAATATTTAGTTACTAAATTGGTCATTTCGTTGACGAAATGACCGTTTCGTTAACGAAATTATCATTTCGTGGACGAAATGTTCATTTAGTTACAAAATGTTGTCATTTCGTTACAAAACAATCATTTCATCGACGAAATGACTGATTTCGTAACGAAATATTCCCTGCGACACTTGGCGCTCCATGTTTTTTTGTCCATGGTTTAAACCATGGTTTCATTTGTACCACCTTCGTGAATTCGGGCCTTTGTGTCTTATGAAGCTCCTTTTGTTGGCACACTCTGTCCATTATTCCTCCAGCATCTTCCACAAGTAGATTTCACACACATTGGTACATGTCATAGGTGTTACAGCATACCACTTTATCATAGTTGATAGATATTTCAGTGACTTCCTTAATAATGGATTGAAAGATATGACAATGCACACTCAGTAGTCTTTTTTTTTTCCTGCCTGAAATAATGTGTGGTTAAGATTTAACATACCTTAAAAAAAAAAAATTCATTCTTTCAAAATGTCTCCATCTTTTCTTTTCAAAATGATACAGACAATATATACAAAGATAATTCAGCACACATTATTTTCATTTTTATATGTAGCATAATGAAAGAGCATTCGGCTTCCTTCTTTCAGGCAGGTTGGGGTATTACATTGTATACTACCCCCAACATACAGTGTATGTCAGTACCAGGTGGAAGGAATGCATATTTTTCATTAAAAATTTTGAATTCTTTTCATATATTCTTGCAATGCATCATTGTCCTAATGTGACTTCACAAACTGTTGTTGTCCTCTCATTCAGTGATGGTGGCAGCAAAGCTTTATAACCTTCATGTTTGAATGGAATGTCTGATTATCCTGAAACTGCCCTGATGCATCAAATATGTCTGCATTCCCTCAATCCACATTCATATTTGAGTTTCTTTCCAACTAACACATCCCAACTGAGTTTATCTGACCACATATTTCGTCGTCTTCTGGTTTGACCCTTACAGGTCACAAAGACTATTGGCTTTCAAGATGCTGCCTTGAGGCTGTCATATCATTTCTACTAAATGCATTTCCACACTGAAATCATGAATTAAAAGATAAAAACCCTTCCCCCCCCCCCCCCCGAATCCCCCTTCCTCCCCCCCCCAAAAAAAAAATAAAAATAAAAAATCATCCTGACATATTAAACTCAATTAGCTCTTCATCAGGAAAACAATATTTGAAGCTCTAGCTGATGTTTATTTTTGTTATTGTTGTTGTTGTTTGGAGTATCTAGTATTATGTGAAAATTTAAGACTTCATTATAAAAAGATTGAGTTAAGATCAGGAAGAGAATTTCACTAAAAGCATTGCGGCTTCTCACACTTCAAGGTCACATTTCTGTAATATTTTGGTCAAGATTCAAAAGATGCTTTACCATGTGATGCTCTGACCTTTAGCAAGAAGTTATATCAAATTCCGAGTCTCTTTCCATACAATCCCCTCCCAATTCCCCCTCCCCCCCCCCCCCCAGCTGAAAGTTGCCACCAAACCGTGGCCCATGGCCTTTTCTTGAGGCAGTTGCCCGTGACTAGTCGGCGCGCTTCGTGAAGCCAACTGTGTGTGAGTCAGCCTCCCCGAACTGGGTACATGGAGGCGAGAGATGCGAGAACATGTCAGCAAATGCACCACCAACCAATGAATCACCGCAAGGCTAGAGGGAGGAGGAGGAGGAGGATGAAGGGGGGGGGGGGAGATGGGAGATGGGGGGGGGGGGCAGAGATAGGCTCCCGCTCAGATGATGCACGTTCTTAAATGGATGAAGTCCACAATCATACATCTCCCTATCCACGATGTCCCTCCCCCATTTATATGGGGGGGGGGGGGGCAAAAGAACAAAACCAGGTCTGTTGTTTGAAAGGTTACGCAATATCTCAAAAACATACACTGCACATACAAATAAACAAGCTCCTGTAATATCAGATTCTCATTGTTAAAAGAAAATAGAACCACATGAGCACTACGGTTTGTACGTTGCTTATAATGGTCTCTAACTTCGGTACAAAATATGACATATTTTAGAATGCAAGCATAAATGTACAATAATTTCATACTTTTGAATTCAGTCAAGTAGTCAGTTGATTTCTTTTTTCAATTGCCAAGTGATCCCTGCTACTAAAATTTGACAGAAGTGAAGAGTACATTGTTTATTCCCTAGTCTTTACTCTGAGAAGAATGCACCCATTCTAAAAGAGTAATTTTCAAAACAGTGCTAATAGAAAAGTTGAAAATTGCATTCAAAAATTGAAATGGATTGACTACATACAAACAACATTGGATTGAAGTGGATAATGCAATCGGTGAGTTTTATAAAGTTCATTGACATTGCAAAAACTGAATTTCAACAGAAGCAAACAGTTGTACAATATGATGACCAAAAAGTAAAAAAAATAAAATAAAAAAAAAAATTGGCGAAAGACTATGTTTTTTAAAGGCACTTAGCAGATGATTTTTTTCTATTTTTGTTTTGTTTTGGGTTCTTTCATATCTGTGTGGGTTGTTTTTTTTCTGTGTTTTGAGGAAGCAAGGAGTTTCAATATCACAGCTCTATGATAACTCCTCACAGATCCGTGATAACTTCTTGGCAGAAGGAGCCACCCAGACAACTTCAACTGATACACGTGTATGTCTGGAATGTGAGAAAAGCCTGAATTCTGGCTAACAACAAGTTGTATACAATGTTACCCCCCCCCCCCCCCCCCCAAGATGACACAGTCTCAGTAATTAAGGAACACACAAGACATGTCTTCACCAGACCGAAGTTCAAATTGCTGGGTTATTTTGCGGTTTAAGAAAACAGCCCGATATTACAAATGTGCGTCTTTATCAGCTCCAAAAACAGCCAGCTTAATAGGAAATTAGCCGTAAGTTGATGCATGTGTACTTTGCATTTTCGGCTCGCGCAGAAAAAACAACTCTATGGCCACAGAACTCTGCATAGAATTATGTGATCTGAGCGCACGGTGCAAATGATAGGATCAAGAAAATGTTGAGATGACGGAGATGCAACCCAAATAGCGCATTTTAAACTTAAAATGGGTGCGCTATACTTCGCGAACTAGACCAAGATTATGGAGGAAATTTTCCTAATCAAATAGCGCGCTACCTGCATCTTCATTGCACAAGTAGCGGTTTAATTTGACACTGGGCTAATTTCCTAACGGCAAAATAGCACGCTATTTTGAAACTTCGGTCCGATGAAGACAGGCCTACAGACACTTTCTCATTTGTGATACCAACAACATTCATGACAAAGAACGCAAACCAATGATGTAGTACAAAAAATCTAATAAAAACAAATCAGATACTTCCTGTTTTTATCTTTCTAATGTCTTCATACAAATGCTCATTGGAGACGCTCAGCCTCTAAAATTTCAAGAACAACTGAAGTTTATCAACAACAACAAAAAACAGTTCTTTACTAGATTTGTGCTCTACTATCAAAACTGTAAAAGTTTTGTGTGGTAGCATGAAAAAAACGTAACAGTCATCAACTTTACAGCACAAATATGATATTCCACAGAATTCATAACAAAAATTATTAATCAAATATTATTACTAATTAGAAAAAAAGAAGAATCAATTTTCAAATTCTTTGGCCGACACATATACACTATCCAAACAACTTTGTCATTAACATAAAAAAGATACTACTTCTATTTCCCAATGCTTACTCCAGTTTCTTCTCATCCTAAACATGCTTCCCCCCCCCCCCCCCCACAGTAACACCCCATTTGGAGGAGCTTTCGTACTTTTCTCGAAATTGCATCAGCGGCAGACGACAAATGGCTTGAGACATGCCTTGAACTTTCTGTACGGTAGCTGAGAACTAGTTTATCTAACCAGTAATAATGTCTTCTGTGGAATATCCCCTCATTCTCTTACAGTGCTAAAGAGTAATCATAGCCTCTTTCTTTAAACAGTCACCTTCAAAGGAAGATATAAGATATTCTCCTCAACTCTGCCCCATGACACAGAAAACCTAAACGATGAATGAGTCAGTGATCTTCTATTGTCTCAATAATCAATCTGGATTCCCATTCAGAATGGTACTACAACTTCTATTATGAGAGAAACAGGACACGACGATCAAGTTTTTTTAACACCAATATAAAGGAAGAGACACAAAAACACTGCACAGTTTTTGAAAAAAGTACCACGTAATTTTTAGTGTCACAAGTATAAAGTGTTCCAACAAGCATCTGTAATACCACCTGTTGACAATGTATCACACACATAGCCAACACACCTGGGGATCGACTGACCTGAAAACGCAGCATGCGCAAAAAGACACATTGCGGATTTGTTGTGACGAGCAAAGTCACGGGTGGAACTCGCCCGTGCAAAAAATCAACGTGAAGACATGATAAGCAGGTAGTGCAAAGTCACGGCAACCCAAGTGCAAAAAAAAAAAATACATAAAAATTAAAAGGAGGAAAAAAAAGGGGGAAAAAGTGAGGTGGAAGCCCGAAAATATATTCCTCGAGTGCCAATGCGAAATTTTGCTAACATGGAAGATAATATTCCTGGACAGGTGTACAGTGGGTGGTCTCCACACGTTGTCGGAAGAAGGGGGAACCCTGGGAGCAGTCCTAATCTGTTTCCACCAATTTTACTCAAAAGACCTGATTTTTGGATTTTCTCTTTTAATCTAATCTCCTTTCTTTGTCTTCTAATTTTTTTTTTGAATATATATGTAATTGTTTTGCCAACAATTACTTTCAACATTTTAATTTGTGTCTTGCCGTTAACACATTTTGAGGAAGTACATGTAAGCGCTGGAGACTGAGCGTCATGACTTGGGCGGGTACATGATTTTGTGCGTAAATTTCGGTGGCACACTTGATCTAGCCAGAGTGCATGAAAATAACTTTATTGGCCCACTGCACTGGCTTTTAAAGAGGTACATTGTACATGCCCCAAACCTGACAAATGCTATAATAATATTGCTAGACAAGATAATTTCATTGTCCAAATTTATTTCCAAGGCATTATTACGCTGCAGTTTTGTGCGCAGATTTGCCGTACTAGTGATGAGTTGCCCCACATAATGTGACTACAAATATATGTTTCAGTGGATTTTTACAAAACCTTATGTTCTGCGTAGGAATGACATTTGATTTTCAAGCAGTAATGATGCCTATTAAACTTCAAATGAAAATTTCTTGCTGCTTCTTAAAGAAGTATTCCACACACACAAAAAAAATATGAAAATTACACATTCCATCAACTTGTTGCTGACTTAAGGGAAATATCATCCCCCCTGCTTTCTGAAAGAGGAAAGTCAAGTGCTCTTTCATTAAGGTAGAAAAGTTAACTTATGTTCAATTTTCTTTATATTTTCTTCATATTGGTGTCCATACATAATGTCATAAACTGAAGTTGTCTCCTCATCCAGTCATTACAACACCAAAAATTTAAAAATTCACATTTTTGCATAGATAGTAAAAATCAAAGTCAGGCAAGTATTTTGGAACAATGAAAAAAAATGCTTGCCCAAATTGGACAAGCAAAAAGTTTGAAGCTACCATGTTTTCACCTTCCCCCCCCCCCCAACAAAACACAAAAGTCAACCCTACAGAAGCCCAAATATAATACAGTCAAACCTGCCTTAGCGGCCACCTCTCTATAGCGGCCACCTGTCTATAGCGGCCACTGAAAAATCCCCCCGAGAGAAAAGCAATGTTAAAGACCCTGTGTATAGCGGCCACCTGTCTAACGCGGCCAGCGGCCACAAATTTTGTTTCCCGCGGTAGATTTTAACCTGTCTATAGCGGCCAAAAACCCGATGGGGCCGTAGCCGAGCCGATAATTCAGCGTGTTTTTCTGCTTGTTAGCCGTGCCAGTCATTCCTCCGCCACCGTTGCATTCATCACTTATTCAGTCACAATAATGCACTAGTGTTAAGCTTTCTAAGCACATGCTACATGTACTGTGCAACAATTTCATAAACACCGGCATTGTTCTATGCATGATACACACATGTGCATACGTACACACATACATGTACATGTACATGTAAGCATATATAGATGTATACAACGATGATACATGTTACCTGTCTATAGCGGCCACCTGTCTATAACGGCCACTTTTCCCGTATCCCTTGGGTGGCCGCTATAGACAGGTTTGACTGTAATTGTTCAGTGCTGGTCAATGCAACACACTTAAATTTCATTTCAGCAACTTTCCAACACTCAATACATGTTCAAAGAAGCCCTAATGCAAAGCAAAACACTTCCACTTAATTGAACCAAGTTTGTTAATACTCCAGTGTGTTTAAGCATGATAATGAACACGTGCTGTAAATTCAAATGAATGTATTCTATTAAGCCCTGACATACACTGTACAAGGTATTTCCTAAAAATCAGTTTCCATATTTTCTTCTTGGGTAAGTAAAATCAATGTTTGGGCAAGTGTTCTGCAACAAACTGAAAATCTGCTTGTCTGACCAGGCAAGTGGTATTAACCCGTTCCATACGGAATTCTGAAATGCCCACAGACTTTAATATACAGGCCACCAGGTTCCCGTATAAGGTACAGGTTTTAAAAAGTTATGTAGCACCCTGCATTATGGACGTTATTTATAGACAGATTGGTCTCTCCTAATCTCGCACCCTCCCTTTTACTCTCTGTCGCCCTACCTTAATCAAGGAGGTACAATGTACTAGGCGAGTACCTCCTTGCCTTAATACTGCTCACACCCAAACTGTTTCCAGCCCCAGTAACTTGCCCAGTACTCTTTCCTCCGTATAATTGTCGCTGTCCCTTCTCAGCCTGGCAGTATGTACCCCCCAACTCATGACTCAATTCTGGAAAAGAAACACACTTCCCATTCATGTCTTTTCACCCACCGCCATTGGATGGGAAAACGAAGAAGGAAGAAGAAACAGAAGGAAAAAAAAAAGAAAGAGTTGGATTGCCAATATCTCAGGATTTGGCTACCAGGCATGGCTCAATATTGCTTCCCCCATCTCCGCCACACTTCGGTAAGAACTCTACCGTAATGAGAAGTGTCTGAGACCTCCGGCTAAAGAAAATTCTTCCCGCAAAAAAAGGAGAGTTCAGGACAAATATCGGTAATAACAACAACACTCGCCATCTCTGTATGTTCCTCTCTCTCTTTCTCTCTCTCTCTCTCTCTTCTCCCCCCCCCCCCCCCCCCATCTCTCTTTGCTCTGTTTCTGGACCTTTGATAAATGCATGTCAATTTAGTCCTCATTCCCACTTCAATATCATCATCCCCTAAAGTTCTCAGGACCACCACGTGGTATAACCTGGCAAATCAAAAACACGCACAGACGCAAGCATTCTACAAGAGAACCTTTAGTACATAAAAATGCATATCATAAACCTTGTCTGACAAAACCAGATGCACAATGTATTGTGTATGATAAAAAGAACATGTGACCACTGAGCTCAAAACCCTGAAAAAGCAGGCCGAAATGAATTTCCACTTTTCAACATATTTTGTAGTTTTAAATTTTAAAAAGTAAACACTAAGCTTTAAAAATGCTACCTTGTTAAAATTTGACCATCCAGTTACACCAATTCAAAAAGTGATTAAAATAAGAAAGAGTTAAAAGGGAAGTGTGCTTTCAAAGAAGAGGAAGAAAAGAGGATTTAGAGATTGGGGTCACTAAGGCATGCTGTGCAGAAGTATCAATGAAAACATGTTATATTTCCCAGTGAAAGCAGTTCCTGTCCAAAAAAATATGGTGCAGAAAAATTGCTATAATATCTCAATTTTGGTTTTGTTTTTAAGCTGCCAAATTTTGACAGTTGATTGAGAAAATATTAATATTACTCTCCCAAGGTATAAGGCAAACTTTAAAAATTTGAGTCAGTCGACCCAAATGGCACATTTTGGTCCATTAGAGAGAATTCATAATCTGCGACATATTGTAGGTTTTGAGCTGGATGGTCACATATATGTCCACTAGACTTAGGGGGGAGGGGGAGGGGGGATGGCAAATGTTGTACTGCTGTACATGCCATGCGTTGCCGGGCCCCACAGCGACGTGCGCTATTTTCTTTGGCTACAATCTATTCACACAGGAGTCATGGTCTGGCTCTACCTCTAGTGTCACTGACGACACCGGAGTCCATTCATAGAAAACAGTGCACCTACATGTATGGCTGCCGCATTACACTGATCAACTTGCTATTAAACCCTACAAGCTGCACACTCATCCTACAGCGTGATACGACCCATGCGACTCTGTGCTGGCACACAGTTTGGATCTCACTGATAACTGTATCCAAGAGCCACAGTATAATTCAGACTATTATTAAAAGGGTGGTACAGTATTGGTGGAGATGAGAATTAGGCTTTAACTTTTTGCGAAATACCAAGAAAACACTCATGATATAGTACAGAGCAATACCATTTTAAGAGGAATTCAAAGTCTATTTGATGAAAATCGGGTTTGGAATGACTCAAACATCCAAAAACAAAGTAAAACAAAGTGATCGTAATAAAGTGTGGGTCCCACACTTTATTAGAATCGCTCTTTTTTGGATATCTCAGCCATTTCAAAAACAATTTTCATCAAATAAACGTTGAATTCCTCATAGAATTACATGCTCTTTCATATTTCATAAGAGGTTTATCATTATTTCACAAAAAAATGTTAGAAACCTGAAATTAGGTCTCAACCAAAACTGTACGATCCCTTTAACTTTTTGGGTAGTGGGGTAGTTTGCTGCAGCATTGTCATTATGTCCTTTAACCAAATTGGCAACAGGGAACATTACTGCATATCATGCAATGTATATAGGAGAAAGATTAGATAGCAGTGTGACTAAAAGTCATTAAATATGCACAGATTCAGGAAAAACAACACAATTTGCAAATTTGTGACAAAAACGTTGACTCTATTCATCTTTAATATGCTTGATATTTAATATTTTGAGACAAAAGTACACACTGTACTTGTGGAGCCATTATATCGTATATATCCAATAATGTTTGATTTGTCTAAGATTTATTATGTTCTGATTTAATATCACTATTGTCTGGAGCAAATCATGTTTAATACTGTCTCATTTTTAGCTCAGTCTTTCTCTTTTTATTTAAAACAACATCATCAAATAGAGCTAACGATGTGCACCAGCACCGCGTTGTGGACTCATTATCACGGAAATTAAATAGCACTGCTACCATCTGAATTTTTATAGTTATATGGGTAATTCCGTGAAGTTGGGGCACAAAGTGTTACATTTTAGCATAACTCAATACTAATTATGCTATACAACTGTACATATAGGCTTTACATTTGTATTGAGACCATACATTTTCCTGGAAATTTTGTGCCATTCAGACTCAATTTTGATGAAGTTATTTTTAAAAAATGTAACGGTGTCCTGTAGCATCGTGACGTGTCCATGTAGCATCGTGATAGTTAAAATCTGGTCCTAAAAGACAAATTAATGCAATTAGCTTGACCAAAATTTGATATATAATATGCATAATTACTAGATTAGTCAGATAGCTAAATATCTTAACTCTATTTTCCACAGTTTTACTTTTACAAGAAGATTACACAATGTGTCACTATGCTACGCGGTGTCCACCAAATGTAACAAAAAAGGACACCGCGTAGCATCGTGATACATTTTGTAATTTTCTTTTAAAATTAAAACTGTGTACAGGAAATTTGAGATATTTAGCTATCTGACTAATCTAGTAAATATGCATATTGCATCAAATTTTGGTCAAGCTAATTACCATAATTTGTCTCTTAGGACCAAATGTTAAAATTTCACGATGCTACATGGACACGTCACGATGCTACAGGACATCGTTACGTATTGTTTAATAACTTCATCAAGATTGAGTCTGAATGGCACAAAATTTCCAGGAAAATGTGTGGCCTCAATGCAAATGTAAAGCCTACAAACAATAAATGTATAGCATAATCAATATTGAGTTATGCTGAAATGTATTTTTTAAATATCACGATGCTACATGGACACTGCCCCAACTTCATGGAATTACCCATATGTGATCGCAAGAATTCCTACTTTCATTTATCTTGTACTGTAAATGTGGACATTTTCACGCGACTAATTTTTCACGCTTGGCCGGGTAAGAAGGGTTTCTCGGGTTTATAATTCCGCGGAATCAATACATCACGCACAGGAACATAAGGCAAGCAAAAACATTCGCGAGCTTTTATTTTCGCGGTACTTTCTGGTTGCGCGAAATGCGCGAAAATTTCAACACCGCGAAAATGTCCACTTTTACAGTAGTAGACAGTGTTGATCTCATTTAATAGCACTGTGACTGACTTGGCAAATTTTTTGACAGTTTTCAAATCTGACACAGCATCCATGGCCATCACAGCCGATCACATTTGCCCATCCTGTGCCAACGCGTTGTCTCATGTCCATCCCATTTTCGTCCACGATGGCCTGAAACGTGATTGCTGTGGCTGCCGGGAACATACATGTAGTGTAAAAATATGTAGCATTTTTAACTACTGACTGAGCTAGCCCCTTGCTGGGACTTCTTACAACCACTGGCAGGCCGGATTGATGTCAACCATCTGAAGACTAGTCCAGAGTATATTCCGGCAGGAGTCTATTTGAAATGCATGTTAACGCAAAATCAGCTCATCCGCAATGGGTTAAACAGGCCCCCTCCCTCCACGCACCTGCTGCATGCCCAACTTGTGCAGCTCATTCCCGTTCCCGTTCCCGTTCCCGTTCCCGTTCCCGTTCCCGTTCCCCTTCTTACCTGTTCAGGAGAAAGTCGGCCATATCAGAGTCGGATGACATGGCGAGTGCAGACATGCAGTTCTTCCATCGTGTGTAGACGTCTTCGGCAAGCTGAATGTACTTCCCCATTGGTACTTGGGTTTTGGCTGTCAACGTCACTCCCAGGTTTACGAGACAGGACCCTGACCCTGAGAGCATGACCAAAGAGAGAAAGTAAAGAAATAAAACAAACGGCTGATTAGTATACCAAAGAACGGTTGCCAAAAACACTCCAATGGTTACAAATCGCGGAAATGCAAATATTGTACACTTCATATCACAATGCAAAGTCATTAATGCATCAATGGCTTGTTACACAGTCACATTGTCACAGTGCTGCAGATAAACAGAAATTCCAACTAAAAACGAGACATGAAAACTCGTCACATAGAGGACGAGTTAGGTGATACGCTTGTGGTCATCAGATGACAGTCATCTGTGATCGACAAAGAAAAGAATGTGATATAGGCACCTTGAAGTTATATTGAGCGTGCATGTGAAACCGTTTCTGTAACCACTCGGCCACGGGTCATCCACGGAAATGGTAAGACAAAAAAAAAAAACAACAATGTACAGATATAACAGGGGGAAAGTGAATGCCCACTCAACCAACGTGGCCGTGTGAACATCTATTGCATTGCTAGACGGAAAAGCGGCCTTGTAACGACTGAGGTCGCTATGCCATTTCTGGCAACTTGGGAAAAATACGTCCCACAGACATAAAACCTATAATCGGCTGGTTTTCATACCTTGCCTTTAATCACAATTTTCAGTGTAATGACGTCATCAAATTACAAAACAATGACATCGTCTTGAAAGACAATTGTTCAAGGTACAACACCTCAGTCGTCGTCATTACATACTATGATCGGTTTGACAAAGTCAACCTGCAAAATTTTGCTGCAGTCGAAGCAATGTGGTCTCCAACAAACAAAAAAGAGGGATATGGCGTGTGTGTGTGTCTGTGTGTGTGTATAGGTGCGTTTATATACGAACGTGATTTCTACATGGACGAATATGTAATACAAAATTGAAGAAAAAAAAGTAAAATAGCTAAGTATTTTGTTTCGTGATCTTGTGGGGTTCGAACCCGCAACCTTACGTCTCTGAGACGTCGCCTTTAGCCACTCGGCCATACGTCTCGACGAGAAAATATGGGGAACGTAAACTTATGTATGTGAAAGATACATGAGGAATCGTTTTGTTCACATTCCATTTTCATTTTCAGTTTTAAACTGCAAAATTGTCAATCTGATGAGGAGATTTCAAAGGATAAAATGCATGATTACTGCAGTTTATTGTCTCAGCTACAACATACTAAAGTTTCAGAGGAAATGAAGCAAAATCAGCTGAGATAAAGGTGCTTAAACGTTGTCAAGTCAATGCATGGTTTAAAAAAAAAATCACCTCCCATAGACATAACACGTAAACTTGTCCGATTTTGTGTCTTTACTTTTAATCACAATTTAAAGTATGATGACGTCATCAAATTTCAAAACCATGACATGGACTTGAAAGGCAAATGTTCAAAGCAAAACATATCTGAATTTGGGGTAATATTAAGCTTAAACAATAGAGATACGAGCAAATGAATGTCAGAAACAGTACCTCAAAAAATTAATTCCACTTTTTTTATTTCAGATGATGATATGATGACGTCATGAGTTTTCCTGGCAAAATCGGTACTTGAAACGTTATTTCCTATTCATATGCTTTTGTAATATGCAATAGAAATATAGGGTCACCAGACGATTTAAAGAGCTATGGCGAAATAAACAAAGACATGTTTTTTCACTATATTTGCAGAAAGACGCGCGCGCGGAATTTCAACTTTGACGCCAGTGCATTCCTTTGTTATAGGTCAAAATCGATCGGAAATCAATGATTATTGTTACTCAAAGTATCAGAAATCCAAATCAGTCAAAAAAATTGCATTTTCATGTTAGTTATGCCCTTTGCGCGCGAAATTGCGCGGACGGACGCGCACGCGAGAAAATGTTTGAAATGCTTAAAATTGTCTGAAACTTCGAGATTTCCCATTGGGAAGTCGTTTTGAGCCTTTTAAAATTTTGACGCGCGCAAACGCGCGCGTAATGATGACCTGGGTAACTAGCGTTAAAATGTAAGATAGAGCGTGACCTGAACTTTATGTCCAACGAAAATGATACAGAAATGATATCTAGTTATGAAGTTATGATCGATCATGTGACAAGGTCCGAAAATCACAAAATGGCGCCTAGATGACGTCATAGATATGTTACTGTCATGAAAACCTTATTGTGGCTAGATATTGTTATGAGACATGTTGACTGAAAATGTCATGTTATTCCGTAATGTCATTATTGAGATATTGACGACACAAAATGTGGCAGAAAGAAAGAAGAATAAAAAACGAGATATGAAACTCGTCACGCTGACGAGTTAGGTGATACGCTTGGGGTCATCAGGTGTCGGTCATCTGTGATCGACAAAGAAAAGAATGTGATATAGGCACCTTGAAGTTATATTGAGCGTGCATGCAAAACCGTTTCTCTAACCACTCGGCCACGGGACATCCCCAGAAATGGTAAGGCAAAAAAGAAATGTATAGATATTACAGGGGGAAAAAGTCAATGCCCACTCAACAATCGTGGCCGCGTGAACATGTATTGCATTGCTAGACGGAAATGCGGCCTTGTAACGACTGATGTCGCTATGCCATTTCTGGCAACTTGGGAAAAATACGCGCCGTAGACATAAAGCCTATAATCGGCTGGTTTTGATACCTTGCCTTTAATCACAATTTACAGTGTGATGACGTCATCAAAGTACAGAACAATGACATGGTCTTGAAAGACAATTGTTCAAAGTACAACACCTCCGTCGTCGCCATTACATACTATGATCGGTTTGACAAAGTCAGCCTGCAAAATTTTGCAGCAGTCGAAGCAATGTGGTCTCCAACACAAAAAAGAGGGATATGGTGTGTGTCTGTGTGTCTGTGTGTGTGTATAGGTGCGTTTATATACGAACGTGATTTCTACATGGAGGAATATGTAATACAAAATTGAAGAAAAAAAGTAAAATAGCTAAGTATTTTGTTTCGTGATCTTGTGGGGTTCGAACCCGCAACCTCACGTCTCTGAGACGTCGCCTTTAACCACTCGGCCATACGTCTCGGCGAGAAAATATGAGGAACGTAAACTTATGTATGTGAAAGCTGAATCGGGAATCGTTTTGTCCACATTCCATTCTCATTTTCAGTTTTAAACTGCAAAATTGTCAACCTGATGATGAGATTTCAAAAAATAAAATGCATGATTACTGAAGCTTATTGTCTCAGCTACAACATACTTAAGTTTCAGAGGAAATGAAGCAAAATCAGCTGAGATAAAGGTGCTTAAACGTTGTCAAGTCAATGCATGGTTTAAAAAAAAATCACCTCCCATAGACATAACACGTAAACTTGTCCGATTTTGCATCTTTACCTTTAATCACAATTTAAGGTATGATGACGTCATCAAATTTCAAAACCATGACTTGGACTTAAAAGGCAAATGTTCAAAGTACAACATATCTGAATTTGGGATAATATTGAGCTTAAACAACAGAGATACGAGCAAATGAATGTCAGAAACAGTACCTCAAAAAATTAATTCCACTTTTTTGATTTCAGATGATGATATGACGTCATAATGTATTTAGGGAAATATTGATACTTGAAACGTTATTTTCAATTCATATGCTTTTGTAATATGCAATAAAAACATAGGGTCACTTGACGTTTTAAAGAGCTATGGCGAAATAAACAAAGACATGTTTTTCGCTATATTTCCACATAGACGCGCACACGAAATTTCAACTTTGACGCCAGCGCATTCCTTTGTTATAGGTCGAAATTGATCGGAAATCAATGGATATTGTTACTTAATGTATCAGGAATCCAAATCTGTCAAAAAATGTGCATTTTCATGTTGCTTACGCGCACTGCGCGCGGAAATGCGCGGACGGACGCGAACGCGCGGAACGCTTAAAATTGTCTGAAACTTCGAGATTTCCCATTGGGAAGTCGTTTTAAGCATTTAAAAACTTTGACGCGCGCTAATGCGCGCGTTATGATGTCCTAGGTAATTAGCATTAAAAAGTAAGATAGAGTGTGACCTGAACTTTATGTCCAACGAAAATGATACAGAAATGACCTTTAGTTATGAAGTTATGATCGATCATGTAACATGGTCCGAAAATCACAAAATGGCGCCTAGATGACGTCATAGATATGTAACTGTCATGAAAACCTTATTGTGGCTAGATATTGTCATGAGACATGTTGACTGAAAATGTCATGTTATTCCGTCATGTCAATGTTGAGATATTCACGACACAAAATGTGCCAGAAAGAAAGAAGAATAAAAAGAAAGAAAGGAAGATTTTGACAAACACAATAGGTGATACGCTAAAAGCGTATCACCTAATTAAAACAAAACTACCCCAAAGCAGACGTGAAAAAACAGCATTGTCATACAGAAAAACCAACATAAATTTGTGAAGCGCAAGGAACAATCGGTGCTGGAAGAATCCTTAGAATCATTACGGGAGGAAGAATGGTGGCACAAGTCAAAATTCACAGTATTAGAAGGAAAAATATAAAGTCATTGCACACATAATATCCAATTCTAGCCATTCCATGCCAAGTAGCAATCTTCTGATTGGGCAGAATTCAAGCACTCACTTCCTTGCAGAGCCAACAAAAGGAGTAGGAGGTAACATTCTACAAGTAGGCCTACATAATCAGTCTTTAAAGAGGGGGAGGGAAGATACAAACTAATAATAACCACAAATAAAATCATGTGACAATTAAAAAGAGTACTAGTATTACTAGTATATTGCCACATTATGCACTGTAGCTTCAGATACAATAGGCTGTAGGATTCAGTATTGATTGCAACGGTGCAGTGTATTTTATGGCAAAACCCATATGGTACGTGCTCATCACGCACAGAAATAAAAAGGGAACCAAAGTGATTTGAGAACACAGACCACCAGGGAATGTGAGAAGATTTTCAAATCATCTCCATCCCTTAAATAGGAAATCCACCTCAAAAATGAATAAACTTCAAAAGAAAGAGAAAAATATTCCCTGCAGAATGACACAAAAAATGACAAAAAATCTGATAAGAAATAAGGAAGAAATGACATTTTGAAATGTCACATTTTTCTGGAAAACATTTCTTGACCAGTCCTTATGGATATTCAAATGAGTGAGTTAATGATGTCATACCCTCACAATTTTTCATGTATGAAATTTGAAAAAATGTCTTGTTATTTTTGGCCAATAAACAAGTAAAAGCATGTTCCCACAACAAGATATCAGCGTTAACATCTGTTCTTTTTATTTTGGGTGATATTAAGACAAGTTTTATATTCATATAGCTGAAATATAAGGTGTTTATCATTTCTGCATGCGAAATGAATATGAAATTGTGAGAGCATGACATTGACAACTTGCTGACTTGAATATTCATGAGGACTGGTCAAGAAATGTTTTCTGAAAAAAAAAAAGTGGAATTTTGAAATAATATATCTTCCTTATTTCTTAACCGATTTTGAGCATTTTTGTTTTGTTCTGTAGGGAGGATTTTTCTCTTTCTTTTGAAGTTTATTCATTTTGGGGGTGGATTTCCTCTTTAAATCCAAAGTTACCACTGAAACAGTGTACTAGGGTACTGTGTAGCATGAACATTGTACCACTGTCAAGAATAAATCTAATTGTAAATTCATTTTTTTTTTCTGACAGTAGTTTCACACATTTGCAAATTTCACAAGTTGATTGAAATTCACGAATCAACAAGGCACAGGGTATTGCCCCTGGAATTACCAGGAGAAATGCAATGTTATATCATCAAAGCAATTAAATGATTAATAGACAGAGCCTCATTCATGAATGCCAATTGCTGTGGTTCTCACTTGCAAAATCACTTTGTCTGTACAGTCCTTATTCACACAGACACATGCACACACACAAGATTTAAAAATATATGATGAATATGCCCACAAAGTATGGACTGCATACAATTATACAAAAAGGAAAGAGGTTTTTAATAATACCTTAAAAATAGAATTGACAAAGAAAATAAAAAACTAACAACTGACCCTCCTAAAAGCAAATTTATGCATCCATTATTTAAAGCAAATTTGCAGAACATATTGCATCAGTCATAGGACAATGCAGAGGGGTTTGGATAAATTTCTGATAAGTAATAAACATTTATATGGTGCCATTTTACAATCTATCAACCTTAAATAAATGTTGCAGATCTATTTCAAGTGGCAACAGAAAGAGAGAGAAAGATACATTATATATTAATGGCTTTGTCCCTCATGATACATCAAAGGGGTGTGAGTAACCTCTGTAGCTAGCTGCAGGCACAGAGCTCACCAAATGAGTTAAAACACAGTGAAAGAGAATGCCATCATCGCATGCCAATGCCGATTACCAAGTTCTGCACATGGTATCCAAAGACAAAATACTCCTCACAGAATAGTATTAGAACAATGCTGATGAAAATGATGATAATGATGATGATGATAATATTGATATTAAATTTATACCACATTATGGATACAGTATTAATGGGAAATAATAATCTAGACAATAATGATTGTGGGCAAATATATAACATTTTAATTAAAAAAGTAACAAATTATTGCAAATATTGAACATGCTAGTAAAATCACATTAAAAAACTGTAAGAGAATTCTTTTTTTTTAATTTGAAATACATAGTTTTTGTTTTGGATGACTAAAACCACAATATTAAATATACATTGTACTATTTGACAGCTCTGCTGTGAGGCAAAATTCACTGAAAGAAGACTTGTGATAGCCATCAGTTAGCTATAATGTCATCACCCCTACAATTCTTTCTTGATTTATCGAACACTGGCATATATACACAGCTACATCAAGAAAGTAATCACAGAGACAGCAGATTATTAGTAACACATCAGTGGAAAAAAAATAGAATAAAAACCAAATACATGAAAAAGACTTGTATTTCTTTTAATGAAAGCAACCTCACTCTGCTCAGGCACTGCCGGATTTTCTTTTTCCCATTTTCATTTCAAACACGAACCAGTTATACCTATGATCGACTTTGATTGGGAAATTTAATGCTGTAACAACTGCCATCCATCTCATATAGCCATAGAAGTTTGCACAAACATACCACCATGCAACTGGGATGAGATTCTGTAGTAAAAACTTAAACAACAAGCAGCAGAAAGTCAAATCATTTGAGAGATCTATCCCAGCGTCCTGGGTGACAAGGCAAAGAAGAAGAGCACACTGGAGTGTCGGATCGATTACGATGCAGATTTTATGCAGGGTGCCCATAGATATAGGCTGATTGCCAGTCAGGTCACAGGGCTACTGTAACACAGGTTTCTGACCTCATACGAGGTCAGACTTCAAACAGCAAATTCAGGATAGCCATCATCTATGGTTTCGGATGTGTTCACACTGTACATAGACTGCATGCATAGATTTGTGAATTTTTAGAGATCTATCTTGAATATCTATATTATATTGGATGGCTATGAATGGGATACCAGGGAATATTGCACGAGCTAGGGCCAATATTGCACGAATCGAAGATGAGTGTAATATTGACGCTAACGAGTGCAATATTCCCTGGTATTCCATGAATGAATGCCATCCAATATGATTATCATCATCTTCAATCAAGTAGAGCAAGTATAAACTGCACAAAAATACCAGGTTTCTACTCGTCTTTGAAGTTGACTCGGCGGTCATATCCCAGTGCTGAAAAGGGGAAACCCAGGCTACAAAACTGCATATGAAACAAACAACTAGCAAGATGTTTGCACGCTTGTGAATTGTATAAAAATGACGCAGCAAGCGTTTGCGCACTCAGCAAGCGCTCGCACAGCAGACGAGACAGAACACGGTGTGATCTTGAACGGCCAGTAACAACGGTCGCCTATTGGGATGTAATACATGTACGTTGGTCTACAGCTTGTATGTGTTTCGTTCAATATGCTCTGATATTGAAGGTTAAAAATTGAGTGGGCAACAATACGCGTTTTTGATGCGCCGCTAAAATGTCCTATATAGATGATAATTCAATATATTTGATGTATACTATCTGTCCATAAAATGCTTCTTTTTTTTTTTTTTCTTTGATGCTCTTCAGCCCACTAGCTGAACTGGCTCTACTCTGCAAAACCAATATGTCACAAATTTTGACCACACATCCAAATCAGATAATAGACTCTTTACTGTATTACTAGTTTGGGTTGCAACCTGTAAAACCTACTCTACGAGGCTCACAAATAGTCTCATTACAGGGGCAGATTCAGGAATTCTGTAAAGAAGGGGCACCTTTACAAAATGAAAGGGGGGTGCACGCACCCCTCCCATTTTTTTCTTTTTATTCCTTGTGTTTTAACAAAAAATAAAAGGGGGGATGGCACGCCTGGTGCGCTCCCCCCTGGATCCGCCACTGCATTATTTTCCTGCTCAACGAACTCTCAATCTAGATAATGGCGCTAATGTTCATGAGCGTGAACTCACTGCCCTGTATGACTTTTTATTCATGCTCGACTATGTGACTGGAACATACAAGTTGTAGTCTATTGAGACAACATAATGTCAATACAGGTGGGGGGGGGGGAGCTGCCAAAATATTGATACAAATTGATTGATGATGTCTGATCATGGCATAATACATGTATGCCATTGAAGGTTATTTCCTCCAGCTCTTTACACTACCAGGACAAATAATTTGTACTACTCTGCTTTACAGATAAGAACACATCAATCTCCTCGATCAGTAAAACATGATACCTTATCACTGTATTAAATACCCTGACATAAATTTTGTGTCAATCACTGTCAGGTACAATGGTTGACTTCTAGACAGGAAGAGGGTGCAAGAAAGAGAAAGGGAGAGGGAGAATAAAAAAGACTGTTGATAAACAGGCATACAGCAGGGAGGTGGAAAGGCACCACGATTCTCTTTCTACCTCCCTGCATACCGCGTAAAAAGACTTGTACAATGTAATAAAAACAGTTTCCACTAAATAGCTAGATGAATACAAACAAAAACTGAGAACCATGAAGTGATAAACTGCACATTAATTTCCCTCGCATTATCATTCCCACTCAATATCGCAAAGAAAAAAGAGATACCAACAACTTTAACAGTGAGCTGATGAATGATACCAGACAAAGGTATTTTTGTCAGCAGCCAATAAAATGGCATATGGCCATCCATTGATAATAACTTGTTAGCTGAGATAAGGGAGAGGGCACAAAAATGCTGTTCCCTGCTGCATAAAACTAATTACAAAAGGTTTTCACCCAGTTTTAAGTCTCAAATAAAACGCCTTCCTGCTGAACAGCAATGTATGGTGTGTGGTGAAGAAATTCATGTTCTCAAACACCAACCCTTCAGCGTGCTTGCATTACTGCCCTTCTGCCTCTCAAAGTATCAATGAGCATTATTTCTGTCATTGACCATTTCATCAAAACCTGGGGAAATCTAGCAGCAGAAATGATCATCTTTAAATCCTACGTACAAAATTGGCAACTCTAAATTTCACTGCATAACATATAGTGGAATAAAATCAGATGGAACTGATTAAATTCATTGAAACTGAACAAAACCAGTACAAAATCTATGAACATTAACCAATTCAATTTGAAAAAGGGTCACAGATTTTGATCTTCTAAAATTTGTTGTCAAGTCATTCAAATCAGTTTATTACAATATTGAAATTTAAAGCCACATTAGAAAATTTGGCAACCAAAATAAACTATTTTACACAACAATGGCTCAAATGAAAATATATATTTTTTTTACCCTACCTTATCACTATTTTAAACACAGAATGGCACAAAAAAAATGTATGATAACCCTGAAATGCAGTTTCTACGGTTATAAATAGACTACAATGCCTCCTAAAGTTTAATGGTATCACAGTACAATGTGACTCCATGATAATCAGTGTCTTTTATACATTCTGCATAGAGTCAAATAAAAACATAATGGTTGAAGTTAATAAAT
The DNA here is from genome assembly GCF_040938485.1 of Diadema antillarum. Lineage (NCBI taxonomy): Eukaryota > Metazoa > Echinodermata > Echinoidea > Diadematoida > Diadematidae > Diadema > Diadema antillarum. The sequence continues at coordinate 27,164 of NW_027272661.1, forward strand.
TTGGACATAAAATGATAAAGTTACACGAATGTTAACTTTCACAGGTTTTCATAAAAATTATTTTGCCGGCAACCATAAATGTCATCATAAATCTCTTCCACTGGTTTGAACAGAACTGAGGCTTAGCCTACTTGCTTTCAAGCAGCAAATATATGATGCTCGAAGTCACATTTCTGCCCTTACTGTGCTTGACCGCTCATGTGGGGGGGGGGGGGGGGGGGGGGGGGCTCTGTGGCCACTACAATGTATGTCCGACATCAGACCACACACAGAGGTCTTGCTGAACACATGATTAATCAAATCACTCATTCACAGCCTATCCAGTTTCTATTCTTGAAGTACCAAAATGGTTTTGGCTGAAACTTGTACATATGTGACCGTGCACCTCAAAACGCACATAAAGTCGCACACACTGATTTTGCATGAGGACTGAAAATAAGTAAAATGGGTCAACCTAGCCGAACTTGACTTGTTCATATTTTCTGAAAGAGCGGATCTTCTTTTACATTATGCTAAAATTTGGTATCATTAAACGGGCAGGAAAGTGTGTTTTTTTAGCAGTTTATCTCGAACATTTTTGGTAGAATAGTGTGATTAGGTGTGTCTTTGTTTAGAATCCCTTTTTCATTTCTGAAAAACCTTGTCCACACTCTTCACTTTCACCTCTAATAACTTTTGAAAGGATAGTGCTACTACCTTCAAAGTTGGCATTAATTATGGACAGAATGTGTTAATGAGGCATGCTTGATTTCAATTAATTTGATAATCCCTTCATTGTTGTTACTCTGGTGGTTTACTTCCTGTTTTTTGTCCCATTCATCGCACAGCCAGCACGGTTTGGTAAAGATTAAGCGCTTGAATAGACACTGTACTTCAGAGCCTCTTTTCTCAGTTCACACTTTTCCTGAGTTTGTGCTTTCTTTCCAATATTTAGATAGGTTAGGAGAATCCATTTGATTTGAGTTATACATCATTTTAAAGCTTAAAGTCTGCTCTTTCAGAATATGGTCTTAACTAAAAATTCATGTCTGGCGACTTTTTGTTTGTTTTGAGGTGCAGGGTCACATATTGTATGTCCATGCAGAAATGTTGCCAAGACAGCAAATATCAGAAGATATGTTTTCTTCTTTTTTTTTTCTCACTATAATACACACATTCCACATCCAAGACCTCATCCACAGCTTGACGATGATAAACATTCCATATTACCATGTACATTATATGAACTCTACTCTATGAATAAACCTTACATAGTAATCAATACAAGAAGTACCACATCACGGTCATCTTGTTGGTACCTGATAAATGCTTTAATTCAAGTCAGTCACGTGCAGTTAAAATGCTTTTTACTTGCACCAGGGAGGTAGGACCCCTCCCTACTTGTACTCTACAATCTTGATGGATGGTTTGTCTACAATATTTTTTTAAATGTGCAAAGTACAGGCAAGGTAATTATGCTTGCCCCCACAAAGGCATCAAAGTATTCTTTGACTGGTTCTGTGTGCTCTACAGGGCAAGTCCAAGATAAGGTCCCCTCAGAAGGCAAAATTTCATCTATGCTCGATGTTGACATGTTTGGTATCATTTTGAAGCTTATGAGTTGAAGTTTTGATTTCCATGGAGGAAAAAATGAAATTATGTAAATTTATGCAAATTTCAAGGGCTTCATTTGCATAAATGTGAAACACAGCGTTACGTATGGGACATTTATAAAAATTCATATTAATTCAAAGGAAAGCAAATGATATTTGATTAATATGTGGACATAAGAAGTTCATCACATAGTTTAACTTTGTATGAAAATTTAGGGATTATGCAAATGATTATGCAAATTAGCTCGTGTCCTATCATGAGATGTCCCATACGTAACAAAATGAGGTCATTTTTTTAGGTTTTTTCTGAAATTGCTATGGTTATTTTAATGCCCTTTTGGAAAGTTCTAATTTATTGTTTAGAGAAATCAAATACCAGAGAAAAAAGAAAAAAAAGTAAAAGAAATATTTTTTATTAGGCATTAAAATAATGTTACGTATGGGAAAAATGCGTTACGTATGGGACATCCTCATACATATTGCATGTGAATGCATGTAGCAAGCTGGGAAGGTCTCTCAGTACACAAATGGTCTATCATCCTGAAGAAAGCATCCCAACATTGTAGCTACTTTTTGAGTTATAGACACTTGAAACAATACATGAACTTGACTGAACAATTTTCAGAAAGGGGGAGGGGAAAATGGCAAAATACACAATGAAAAATCAACATTAAAGGGATGGTATAGTTTTTTGTAGAAATGGGGATTCAGTTTTCAACATTTAAAGAGATGATTGGAAACCAATTACTGAATTACTTAAGAGCATAAAATCCTAAGACTAGAGGAATTCAAAGTTTATGTGATGGAGATCCAATTTGAAATGGTTGTGATATATATAGAAAAAAAATAAAAAGTAAAATTATTTTTTTTTTATTGCAAGTGATACACAAATTGTCCTTATTCAGTTTTCAGTAGTAGCCACAACAAAATTCATGGGTATACAATACATACTGAGGTGTGACTCGAATCAATGACCTGACTGCTAGACAGCCATCATATATCTCCTCGATCACTGGGGTTCCACGCAGCAGGTATTGCTTATTTATTAAACTTAATATTTCTTGTGTCAAGTTGTTTTTCATTGAAACTAAATGGCAAACTGCCCTTCATCAATGGAAGTAAACACTTTATTAAACTATTCAATTTTTTCAGTAGTAACTATCCTGATAAAAATAGGGCATACATACTCAGGTTGGTCATAAAAAATATAGAATATGATTGAATGTGATTATGATGGTAAATATCTGGGGAATATTGTTCCCTTGTCAATCTGGATCAGTATTTGAGTAATTTCAACTGATTCCACCTCAATAATTATGCAAAAATTTGTTTATGGGTATTTTGCAAAATTATTTTGCAAAATACCCATAAACATGGTTCCCCACACACTTAAAACGAATGGGGGACAAAGGGCATGCATACCCAGGTTGGTCATGAAAATATAAAAATATGATTGAATATGATTATGATGGTGAATATTTGAGGAATATTGTTTCCTTGACAATCTGGATCGGTATTTGAGTAGTTTCAACTGATTTTACTTCAATAATTATGCAAAATACCCATAAACATGGTTCTTCACACACTAAATGAATGGGGGACAAACTGTCCCATACGTAACTGTCCCATACGTAACACGTCATGTCTGTCTTTGATTAGAACCTGTCATTAGAGCTTTTTGCCCAATGACATGAAACTTACCTGTGATAATCTTGAGTGTTGTGACTTTCATCACAGTGAGTTACAAGTTGTAGAATGATATACTTTCAGAGAGTTTTGAGGTTGAAAAAAATGTTCAAAAAAACAAAATTTTTCTGGTCCCATACGTAACGGCACATATTTTCTCTTCTAGAATATAATTGTCAAGGTCATTTTTTCCAATTTTTTACATGATTATACTTCTTCTAGATATCAATCACCATGATGAAGTTCAATATGATCAAAGGCCATTAACACTATTTTTCAGGTCATAAAAGTCTCTGAATGTCCCATACGTAACGTGCGCGTTATCTTGGACTTGCCCTACATTTGAACATGTACACTATTGTCTTGTAGATTTGGTCCCAGTTTATAGCACCTTGATATTCAAAAAAAGACAGAAAATAAACCTTGCTATTAAAAAAGAAAATAATAATAACATAATTCTTTTTAATGCAGACATTCTACTACTGATAGCTTGAGATTGCTGATGCAGTCAATATGAATAGCAGGTCTGCAAAAATGCAGTGGGTTATTAAACTGGAGTACTTTGTTCTGCTTTATTCTAAGAAATACACTTATAGCTATGAATCAGTCAGTCCTCTTGTGACCGAGGGAGTTTCCTTGGAAGCGGCTAGTCATGACGACTAGGCATTCATTGTCTCTGAAGAAATGTTGGAAATGCAATATATTCCTGGAAGAAAGGAATTAGCTCTTGTGGTTTTTCTCTTGATCAGCGTATCCTACTTTGCTATGTTCCTTTGAAAAACATGAGCACAGCCAAAAACAAGTACGGTAATCGTGCGTCCTTGATGCATATTAGAGATCATAAGTTCTCAACGTTTATAAATCAAGAGTCATGTGACTGTTATTCAGACCAGAGACGCACATGAATCAAAATCTACATGTACATGTACCTGGTCGTACACTTTTTTGTTGTGTGTGTGTGTGTGTCTAACTCCTGAAAAACATTACAGTAACTGCTTTTAACTGTCTTTCAACACACATAAACAGACAAAGAAAGTACGGGAAAAACTTACCCATGTTATGCCGTCTCAAATAATCAATTGTTGAACTTCTACATTATTTGCAATATACAGCATCTATACTACACCCAAATCCCTAACTTGACAAAGGTACTTTTCAGCAAAATATGCATATCAACCATTGTTATGATTTTCCTTTGAATGTTTAAAACTGCCATGATCAACATGAAGAAATTTGTCAAAGTGCACTTTGTCACTGGTGTTTGGATGGCTTTCTCTCAAAATAAATTTAAGTCACTCAAGCAAGTTGTAAGTCTTCAAATTTAGTGCTCTTTGTAATCAACAAAGTGAAATACGTTGTCACAAAAATAAAACAATATTCAGTCTCCCTAAACAAAAAAAAAAAGTGATGTCATTCTAAAATTTGCTACTAAATCATCATGCTGCATTTACTTACAATTTCCATAAAATTGAAAAAAGAATGACAAAGACCAGATGATAAAGCTGGGAGGTGATGACATCATATTCTCACAAATTTGTGCAGTCTTTACCATGGTAAAATTTGTCTTTTTTGTGCATTTTTATGGATTCCTGACTTGGATCTCGCGCATTTTGTCAATTTTTTTTTTCTGACAAACTGTTATAAGCTACTGAAGTCTTTGCATCTGATTGGCTGAGAACAAATTTGTCAGAAAAAAAACCCCCAAATACATGTATCTGACAAAATGCTTCATGAAATGCCCCCTTTGTCTTTACTACCCTGACTGAATACATTTTACTGTACTACAACATTTATTTCACTCTTTCCATGCAATTATTAGGCCCTATACTTAGGATGGAAAATGGTCAGGGCTTAGAATTTTGGTTAAATCATTCCATTCTTATGTCTGCTACAACCTACAATACAGATTACAGGTGATCCCATTATAACGAAGTCCTTTGCACCGGCAGTTTTATTACGTTATATCGAAATTTTGTTTTATATAGCCAAACAATTATCTATGTGAAGATATAAATAATTTTGGGACCTAAACTTTTACTTTGTTGTAAAGATTTTTGTTAGAGCTGAGTTTGTTTATAATGGGAGTACACTGTATCATAAAGAGCTATAGTACAGTATACATGTAAGTATCTAACCAAAATATGTGAAATGTTCAAACAAATATATTCAATAATCTAAATAATTTATGAGTGCATGGAACTATTAAAACTCACACCAAAGCAGAAAATCTACACCCATGTACACAAGGAGACACTAAACATATAGACACTAGGCATAAGTTGTGTATGTTTCAACACCTATAATATATTGCCCTTTCCAAAGTCCAAGCAATGCAGGCTGTTAAACATTTCTGTCATAGGCTGATCAGGGAGGCCACCTCCGTGGGTTGATGGAACAAGAACACCTAGAATGAGAGGGTACGAGTTTGTCCGGTCTGCGGAGAAAAACAATGTTGCATGTTCTCCACTTCCCCGCCAATGTTATTCACAATGTGCAGACTAATTACATGCTTCAAACTCATATCCGCCCTCCCCCCCCCCCCCTCTTCCAACCACGCCACAAAGATAGATAAGTGATCAGTCGCGGGGACAGAGAGAGAGTAAGAACACGTCAGCCCGTGCGTGATCTGGTTGGTTTGCTGCCAACTCCAGTAGAGGTGACTGAACTGGCAGCGTTTGATCTCTTTGCTTCTTTATGCCTTTTCCTGTTTGTCTCCCCGCCACGACGAAAAAGGAATACACGGTATCGAGGAAGACGAGGCAGTGTTGCTGGTACACCAGCAACGGAAAATCAAGGCATTTGATATCATGTGATATGGGACACTTCATTCCAACTGTTGTCCTCTTTCCTTTTTCCTCGTCGCCTTGGTATCACTTTCCGTGCCTCATTTCGTCTCAACGAGCAAATGCACTTTCGAGTTTCAAACGGCTTAAAACCGATACGGCCCTTGTCATTGAACCGCTATAACATCATGCAAAACTTCTTGAGCTTTTAAACAGAACCTTGCATTTACAAAGCACTGACCACATCTTTCGATTTTCGGTTTTGAAAATATGAAGGGAAAACGATGCGTGATTGGACTATCTTGAGAGCAAAAAAAGTAATTGCCACTTTTAATTGTGGATGACGCTCAATTAAGATATCTTTCCCTTGCTCTTTACAGCTACTTCAATTAGTGGACTGTCATTAAGAGTGCAGTGACCTGGTCTGAGGCGGAAGGTGATTAGTTTTAAAGCAAAAGTCAGTCCTTATTACTAAGTATTATCAAGTATCATTAGTATCATTAATATCAAGTATTATCTTGCTTTGTAAGAAAGCAGAGAAATCAAATCTGTAGATTAGTGACAATTTCAGGAAAAAAATCAGACACACATAAAAATTTATGAACTGATAAAATTTAGAAAGTTAGGACAAATTGGCAACTATGCAAAACTAAGTGACATGTATGTGTATTGTATTGAGCAGCTCTCCTTTGTTTGTATACATAAAATTTCACTAATTTTAATTTTCCTCAAATACTGTATTCTGGTAAAGGCAGAACCTATCAGCTGAGAAGGACAGAACTCTTACCATTTACCAAGAGCAGATCTGAAGAAATTTTTTCTCCTGAGAAACTGTAAATAAAAATTTGTGGCTTTTATGTATGAACAGAACAAATTAATTAAGAGTTGCTAGACATCACACAGAGTTGCCAAATTGTCTTGCTCTCCTAACACTAACAGTTCATAACTTTTTTTCGTGTTTTTTTTTTCCCCAAATGTTCAGTGATCTAATCTTGTGATTTTTCTGTTTTCATACAAAGCAACATAATATCAGAATAGTATTCCCCTTCTAAGGAAAAGAAAACAAAAAATTATGTGAGCCAATCTCTGTCTACAGTGTACATGTACGTACAACTGCAATGAGAAGTTTTTTTTTCACATACGCTGTAATACAATGTAGATTAAACCTACAAGCATAATTTCACAACGAAGTTCTTCTAAAGTAGGCTTTTAAATACAATATTCTTACATCAGTTAAGAATTAAAGTACAAGCTGTATAATTGTGCTACAAGCAAAACATTTTACATCGAGCCATCTTCCATATTGGTGTTGAAACCTCATGATGTTCTTTTGGTTTTATTCTCTACAAAGCTTTGATAGTTATAAATCAAAAGCCCCCATGCATAGAATTTCATAGGTTGGAAATCACATAGGTACAAGTATCTTTAAATCTAGTTCATGGATTTACATAGAATTTCAACAAAAATTACTGCATTTGTGCATGAGACATATTGCATATTGTATACAACAGTCATCAAATGGTGAACACATGCTGACATGGGTACTGTGCATTGAGCCTGTTTTGATTTAACCTGTGGATCTTAAATTATCTACTAGTTATCAACAGTTGTACCTTTGTGAATTGGGGACAATGCGGCTGTAATGTAGGCGTGAGGTCTTTGTAATGGGCTACAAGGCAGCTTTCTAAGAACAGACCGCAAACGCCTCCAACACAGGTTTATCATCCATGGCAACACTGCATCACAACCCTTATTCGACTGATGTGAGTAATAATGGGGGTCCACAAGGGATTTTAAATATTGCAGAGCCACATTTAATTTTTTTCTGCCAGACTTCCCACGAAATGTTTAAATGCATCATGCCAAGAATTAACAACCTGTTGACGCTATTTAAAGAAACTGGTACAATACACAGTGAAGTCAAAAGTGTCTGCAAAGGTTGAAAAATATCAAGCTAAAGATGTTATTCTTTGATTGGAGCTGATTTTTTGAGGGTCAAATGTTCAAAAACAGGGCTATTTATAGTATCACAGAGCATCTAGAAGAGCCTTGAACTTCCCAGGCCATGGAGCAGGGCCCCTAGTCTCTTTCTGTACACATGCATTCAGGCATTCACTTTTCTAAATATCCAGATTTTTTTTTTTCCCCCGTGGAACAACTGAAATTCTAAAATTTTGGAGACCAACAGAAGGCTATAAAACCAGAATTTTCACATGCATATTTTATTTCACAAGTTTCACAAGAGCCAAGATTCTCAAAAAATAAAATGCTCATTTATATCATGAAAGTTCTTGTCCACACTATATGCATTGAATGCCAGTAGCAATCTGCAAAAGTTTCATGCCACGAAAAAGGCTGTCAGCTCCAATTAAAAAAAAAAAAAATCATGCCGCAAAAATCTACATGGAACGTTCCTGCACTTGAGGAAACCTTTTTACCAAACAGGCTTTGATGAGAAGCACCACAGAAGTAGTAAAGATGAGAATATGACTGGCAATGGACTTGGAAGACTTTAAATACTGGTACTATGTCAGAAGTGAGTTGATAAATGCACCCTGCATCAGAGAATACCACCCACTGTACCGCAGTGTACGAGTGTATTTCTCATGCTACCCGACACACTTTCAGTCTTATCTCCCTGTATAAAAGAGATATCGTACGCCATTATGCACAGTGCTTATACCTCAAAGAAGTAGACTTTCAGGCCAGAAGTACCATGATATTTTGCAAAATGAGAACAGTACCACTCAAATCCCATGGTATTTTAATACCCATGGTATTTACATCGGTATAGTATTACCATCACATTTCAACAATGAGATCAATGGCAACAAATTACCATGGTGTCTAGTTTAATACCATAGTAACTCTAAAATATGTGAATGCACGTGTACTTTGCAGTGTTCAAAATGCTTTCAAGCGGGTAAACAGGCCAGTTACTGGAATCACATGTTTCCTTGAAGTGTGATAACCTCTGCAACCTCTCGTATGTTTCAAACAGAAAGCAAATTTTGTATTGTACCAAGACAAAAAAAGTGCTTTGCCTGTCTTGCGAGAAATTCAAAGACTTAAAAAACACGCCAACATGACTCCACTCCGGACATTATCAAACTGAAAAAGAAAGAAAGAAAGATGTAACAAATACCCTGGATTTTTGCTTTCCTTCCTTTTGTGTGTGTGTGTGTGTGTGTGTGTGTGTATGTGTGCGGTAAACTCACACATAGTGTAGGTCAATGACACAACACGGCATTCACTGTTATTTCACACCAGTGATCTGAGCGAGAAACATATTGCCGTCATACATCGGTATGAATGTACAATATTCTGTCAGGACTGTACACCCACCCCTGCCACAGCCCCCAGCTGCCACAGGGTGGGGGGGGGGGGGTTGCACATCAAACTGTGTGCTCATACTGATCAGCTACTGTATAAAGCCACATTCCCAGTATGATCACAGAATTCATCAATATCATATGTCCATTACAGCCTAGATGTAATTGTCAGCCCAGTCATCAAAGAAAAAAGTTAGAGAAACTATCTTAAAATACCACGTTGTTGTAAAAACACTTCTTGCATGATATGTGTAGCCATTCTCACATACTGATATTTCACTAAAAGTATTAAAAAAACAAAACAAAAAAATTCCCAACACACTTGCTACATTTCTACACACATAACTGATGTCAATAGGCACTCTTTTATTCACCACAATGAGTTTGTGGTGCCATTTTTGAGGAACATTCCTGCTCAATTAGAATCACAGAAACATACAAAATCATTGGATCATTGCACATTGGGAATCAAACAGGTGCACTCAATGCTAATCCAAAACCTGAGTTTACAGGCAGTACGACATGAATGCCCAGATAATTACTGTCGTTACATCATATCGCCAAGTATTGCATGGCGATCTTTGATGTGAAGTGTGCTATTGATTCACGCAGTCATTAGTATTCCAAATTTTGCTCGCCACATTTGCCTTCCGTCGATGAAAATCGACTGTGTAGCTCAGAGTATGACAATTTTGGACATCATCGTTGCAGACTTTTAATAACTTTTCTGCTTTTTCCCTTCAATCATTCATTTTGTATTCACGCGTGAACATCTCGGCATGAGGCTCAATTAGATTCTTTCCGTTCTGAATCACAACTTTCCCCCCGTGCCAAGTAGCAACATCAGGAAACATTATTGCGCATCAAAGAGCTAGCCAGAATCAATACATTGGAATTACACGAGAGAGAGAGAGAGAGAGAGAGAAAAGGGGGAAAGCAAACAAGCCACATAATAAATGTTGCCTTCTTCCTTGGACACACACACACGTGAGAAACTTAATACTTGAATGAGGAGGTGAACGCCCGGTGGGACAGGGGCTAGAGCCTTTTGTCTGCCGCTGGGTCACATGATCCGGGAATCTTGGGTACCAGGAAGTCATCAGACCTGGACGGACCCAGCGAGATCACTGGAGGTGAACCTGGGTTAGGAGCCAATGATCTGGAAGTCATGTTTAAATACCGGGGTCAGGTGGAGTGTGGTGTGTCAAGACTTTCGATAGTTCATGTCTATAACCACCAGCCAAGTTTGATACAAAGCCTAAACCCACCAGCCTATTAAAATTTAAAGGACTGGCTAGTGTTTGTTCTATCAATTGAATTATTATGCACAGCCACATCTGTGACTGATTACTGCAATTCTTTACTTTCTTTCTTCTTTTTTTTACTTTTTGAAGACTAATTCCAAAAGATGTTGGCCTAGACCATAAAACAAACAACACAGACAAGGCTACAATGTATTTGATACAGGGAACAAGTAAATCAAGGTATTACTGAAACATGTAACTCAGGAATAAAGTAACAAAAATTATTTGAAACATACTTGAAGTGTTTTGTCAAACATTGATGAAAAAAAGAAGACTGGGAAACCTACATGTAAGCACCTTCTTCGGCTAAGACATGCCAGTCTAAAAAGAGTTCACTAAACATTCGGTCAAATGGTGCTTTTCATGGATTCTTCATGTGGCACATAAATTAAGACTTGGTCTTAGGATTACCCTCTTGAGATCAATAATCATCCCTTGAGGTACAATTCTGAAAACTTCCCTTCACATTTATAAATAGACACTGACCTGGTTACACTCTTTGAACATAAAATCAAACTTTTCAGGAGAAACTACATTAATTTTTATGTACTTCCACATTAAACCTATACACATGATATGGTTACCTCATTGCCGGCATTAATGTTTGCAAGGTTGTAAATTGACTTCATATGATCACTAAAGAATAAAAGTGAAGCATGTGTGTGTTCATTTATATCTTTAAGCTATCTTTAGATATTGAGCTCATGCTTCAAGTTCAGATCTATTATCAAATCAATTTCCTTTCCAGTATTTGGTATTGACCTCTACTCTATATGTATTTGCAAGAGGAAATAAGACCACAGGTATGCAACTATCTCTTCCAGTAACTCTCTGGTGAGGGCCAGGTCTGAGCTACTAGTAAGTCGTAAATTTTTTTATAGTTAATAGAAATTATGAATGGTGTGGGCCAAAGTAGCCCGCACCAGGAACGGGCTAATTTGGCACTGCTGTTATCACCACCAGGTTTGTACATGCATATGTAGCGTCAGGCCAGTGCCAGGCGCCGACCAAAGGGTCTATGAACGGTAACAACACCAGGCTCCGGTCGAAATTCCTTGCACGGTCCAAGGTCTCAATTCCCTAGCTGTGCCTGGAACAGAGCGCAAGTCCAGTAACCATGGCAGTTATCCATTATGTGGCCAAGTTCGTGAATGGGACATTATAAAAGTACAGTGTAGCGCGGCTCTGCTGTAGTTATTAAACACATTTTTTACTGTTTGGCACAGTCTATTTTAGCTCGGGCCAGGAGCGGGCCAAAAATGCATCTATGAGTTTAATACTGAAAAGGGTATTCGTCATTTTCGCTTCAATGTAATATGGTGACTCTTGACTGGACTAGTATTTCTGGTCCTTTTTTTTTTTCCTTTATTTGCGGCATGATTTAACTTTCAAACGCCCCATGTATTCAGTCAGGCACTGACACAGTGAGCTATTCAAAGATTTTCCTACTCAAAATTATTCACAAAATACACATCGTCTGTAAGACTCTCCCTAGCCTAGATTTTATTATCATGATATTAAACTTTATCATTATTACCATTAAATAAAGATCTTTTAAGTAATATTTTTGTTATCACTGTTATCAGATCTTTATCATTAGCAGCACATTATCATAACTATAATCATATTCTCATTATCATAATTACAAAATTGTCCTTTCACAGCCATTTAATTTCTGTCTCTGACTAACTGTATTGCATTTCAAGGCAATTCGTAATCATGCAGTTTTTGTCATTTTCTATTATGACTCTCTCTGCCTCTTAAAGTGAAAACAAAGTTCTGGTAAGGGCTTGAGAACCCGTCTGGCACCATTTCATATTTGCTTGCAATATATCGAAAGAGTCTACGAAGAAACTTACCTGGCTGACGCGGTTTGCCGGAATGATGAGTCGTTTTGGAGTATTTTGAGAAAAATAATAAAAGTAGGTAGACCGACTTTTATTCCAGAAGGCTCCAGACTAACTCGGTCTCAGGGAAAACTCGACCCTATTTCAGACAATTTACACACAGTTCGTGATCGCCATGTTCATCAGTACTCTATAATATTACGGGTACCAAATGAGGCCTTACTGAGCAGACAGGAAAGTGCGTGCTAATCCTGTACGAAACAAATGGACAGCGCGCGGTCCTCAAGCCTACTAGTATACGCACATCACCTCAGTTGCTGAGACGCGTGGTCTTTGAAGTTTTTGTTGTTGTTTATCAAGCGTCTTTGATTGTTTTTAGAGGTGCTTGAGAGGCGCACATTAATTTTGCATGCGCGCCAAAGAGGTTTTTGATGCACGCGTTGTAACAACTCGGACCATTACTGCGAGTAGCCAGAACGCTACAATGTACTAGTAGTTTATACGGGCCGCTCCCATATGCATAGTACAACACTGTACAATCCAGAGGGACAACCAATACAACTCATCCCGCCGTCAAGCAAAGCGAGGCGGAGTTACAGTATCCCCGAGTCCGAGTCTAGCCTGACCCCGTTCGGGTAAGTTCTGAGACTGAACGTTTTTGGTTAATATTTCCCATTTTCGTCGTTACCCATCGAATATCTTGTTATTACAGCATTATTCCGCACATTTCCTAGGCATACGTTCACATTTTGGAGCAAAATTTGACAACTTTTGCAGGCGTACCAGAACTTTGTTTGGGCTTTAATACTCTGGATGTACTGATCATCACATTGCATCACCAGAAAATATTTTTATAATTTCAAGGAGCATGAGGTACAATATCCTTTCAGTAATTACAAAATCAAGTGATTGCAACATCACAAAGTGTTTTTTATCTGTTTCAAAATGATTTGTCGCTTTTTTGAGGTCATAATGATGCATACAGTACATCCTGTGTTTTGAGACCATCTGAAAGATAACCTACATTACGAACAATCTGACATTAAATCTCATCCAATAAGCATGTCCTTTGTCCATTAGGGTTTGCAGCAGTTTTTGGTCTGATGCCTTTGAAATGATTTTTCAAGATAAAATCAACCTTACTTGTACATTGTACAGGAATGGGAGGAATATCATTTACAGCGTAGTGGGGTTTGCTTTGGGCAGATTGGGTGCAAATATGGATTAAATATGGAGAAATGGAAATAGATTAAAATTTGGTGGGTCACTGAATTTTGATGGACTGGCTATCAGGCATAAGATCACAGGAATATGGTACAATGTATACACGTGTACTCCCCATGTATACAACATGGCAGGGTAAGTTTTATCGAGACAAATCACAGGGAGATTCATTCTAACACTTCATATCTGTTTTGGGACTGGTTTTCTGTTTAGTTTTGTTTTTATGTCAAAGACTACAAAGCTTTTTAGCACTGCTTTGTACAATTTGCTATGAACAGAACCTGTCCTCAACTATTTGTATTAAAGATTGTGTATCACCACTAAATATGTTAATGATAAGAGATCCCCCTTCAGTATAATCCAAGACTTTTCCCAAGATCTGAGTACCTTCAGGTTGTTAATTTTCAAGTTCTTGCTAGCCATGGCTCACATAAAGTAAATTGTGTATCTGGTAATGCGCCATGACATTGATGAGTTCACATAACAGAATAGTAGTTTGCAAAGGTTGTTTTTTTTTTTCACTCTTTCTTCTCCATTCTGCCATTAAAGTGCAGCTTCATGCTTGAAGATTCAACTATTTCTAATATTAGACCTTAATATTTATAGACACAATTCTATCGATGCAAAAATTCATGCAAGGAACAAATTCGCATCTGATGCTCAAAGTGAACACTTTTATAGATTACAAAGAAAGTTGTTATATATCTGGATATTTGTCATAATTTTATATAAAAAAACGCAAAATTTAATAAGCAACATTCACATAGTTTCAATTTTCAAAAATTAAGATTCAAGACGATGAATACATAATATGTGGCAATATAGTTGTGCTTCAACAGGTACATTATGTACATTTTTTTTTAATTCATGAATTCCCAAACTAATCATCATGTTTAGAGGGAAGCTGAATGATGATGGTATGATAAAGATGATTTTTGTCATCTAACACATATTGTAATTTTTAATAAACTATTTCAGGGATAACTACCAAGGGGTCGCACTTAACTTTTTTTTTTAACTAGCCAGGCGGACTACTTAGAATCAATTTTGACACTGAAGCAATATTTTGGCTAGCCAGACGGACTAGTTACTTCAGAATTTTATGATTTTTAGCTAGTCCGACATGATTTTGGGTGGCCAATGGCCAGCGGACCATCGCCAATTTCGAACCCTGCTACCACACATCAGTAGTGATTTCATTTTTGGAGAAATGTAAGTTCTCTTGGACAATGAGCCATGGAATCTTACATGTGGATTAAAATCCAAAATTTGCATTAATGAACAAAGAATATTGAGGTATGTACTTTACTTTTTAGACACTGACAATTGTCTGATTCCATGAATCACCAGTACTCTGCTGAAAATAGGGCCTACACATGTTGTAATAAATACCAACTTTAAAATGGGTTCATTAAATGACATGGGAATACTACAACATAAACTGCTATAAAACAAAGATCTTCAAAAGGTAAACAATAAAATAAAAAGTAGAGCCAAAACTAGCTATCCATGACTTTCCAGTCATGTTCCTTTAAATGTTCAAAGATAACTTGTCAAATGAGGAATTAACGAAGGCACTGGCAAGCCTACACATGCATGCCTGAAACACAGTGAAAGCGCACCTTTTCTGGGCCAATCAAAGCTGGAAAAAAAAAGAAAGAAAGGAAGGGAAAAATCAAACCTCTGAGTGTGTGATTGTATGCTCCTTTGCCCTGATCAATATCCCATCCAATCATCTGACCCATTTAGGACTGTGCCTTTGGAGCCTCTAAACAATCACAGCCCACGCCTCAACGCAAACCAGGACACTGCCTACATATGTAAAACTTCAATACTTCTGAGGTGGGGAGGAGTTTAAAAAAGAGCTACAACTTCAGCCTTGAAGCTGTGGAGCGGGCAGCCTCGCTTGTGAAATTGAACCAAATCACTCCGCGACCGAGGACGCTTGAAGAGGCAAAAATATACTGTAGGAAGAGAAGTGACACATCGGTTGGGAGTTCCTGCGTATATCGCACTTGCAATAAAAAGTTGCCTACACAGTGCTGTGAAAGAGCCTATAAACTTGCTAGCTTCAGCTGGATAACATTGCACACAAACCAAACGGTACTTACTGAGTAATTCTTCATAGTGTCAAATGTCAGGACAATGGGGAAACGGAGGGGGAAAATCAAGAATGGTGTGCCTCGGAAATGCAGACAATTTTGGTTCTTTTTCTCTTCCTCCTTTCAGGGAAAGTTTCTGTTCCTGCAAGAAGGGGGGGGGGGGGACGACTTGCGCCAATCGAACGATGAACCTGCTCGTTTCTTGCGGTGGCTATCCCATCGAGAGAGACAGCAAAACACACAATCGATGGCAGGAGAGCTGCGCAGTCGGAAAACAATGGCTTGAAGTTACACTGGCATTGACTCCACAGTCGCAGCGTATTAGATTACGAAAGGAGAACTTGGTCACACTCACACTTGGAGAGAGCTAATCCGTCTAGACCCATATCAACGTCAAATTAGACTATGAGAGCAGAGCGCCATGCCTCACTTCACTGGGGTCGAAAGAAGGGGAGAGAAAGGGGGGGGGGGAGGGAGGCACACTCTCATGTCCAGCAAGCACAAAGCAAGAGCCCCTGCACCAACACCGTCACACACACACACACACACACACACACACAAACATACACAGTTTAGCATGAGCCTGGATTATAGTCGTACTGTTGGCTCAGATACTCAAGATGCTAGATGCGACCTCATTACTTGCTCGGCTAAGACCACTTACGCTGCACGGCAGCTCTCACCCCTCGTCCTACTGCCACGGTGAACCATCCTCAAGCTTTGCCCCTCTCCTTAATAGTATCCTTTTCCCGTCCCTCTCTCTCTCCCAGCATTACATCGCAATTTCACGCTATGTCCAACTGTGTTGCCGTAAATAGGGCCATATCAAACAAATATATAATGGTTGAGGTTTCATCGAAATTGGGCTTGAAATAAAGTTATAATTTCATAAAGTTTCATAGCATTTTCTTGAAACAGTAGTGTTTGGGCATTGCATGCACCTCACACCACCAGTGTTTTGGCTTCACAAGTCTCCGTAATCTTAAAATCTTTAAAATCTTGAAAATAAAGAGGGAGTGCGCACTGGATCCACCACTACAAAAAATATTCCATTTGTATCTCTGATTTATTCATTATCAAAACATTGTCTATTAGATTGTTTCAGAACAGGAGTTTTATTGCTTGAATAGCAAATATTCCAGCAGAGAGTGCATGTACAAATATTGTACACCACAGTATCAAATACAAGAATTTGTCCATCAATGCATGTTCCAACAGAATTGCTGATCATCTTCGAAAACTTGCATCAGAAATTGAGATTAAATATGATTTGTAGATTTCCAGACATGAAAAAAAATGAAACAATATAAAAAAGGTACTGTAGAATATATAGGATGCCATATATTTTGCAAGTTGGGTACTATTCCCAAATTTAACAGCAAATAAAAGTGTTAACTCTGATACCCGACCATGATGCAATGTGCACGCATAATACACCAAATTCATTACTGTTCTCCTCCATTGCAAAAAGAACCCTAAACAAAGTTGTTAGGAAGTTCTAATTTGCAAAAAATGGACTTGCTATATATACGGCTTTAAACAGTATCAATCATGACCTCGTATTAAAGTTACAATTGTATCTTATCCCAGTTTGGTACGATCTCATTGTAGATTTAAGCACCAATTACATAACGGACTACATGATTGTGCTTTAGAAAGTCAGCATGAATACAAACATACATTGTATCAGTTGCACCTCCTTATCCAACAGCATGAACACACTGCACATGCACTGTGTATACACAAGTCTGAATCACACAAAACCTCCCATTGTGAACTGGATTTGCTCACTTCAGACAGCTATTGTGATTTCGGGCTAAGCCCACAGGAAATATTTAGTTGGTGAATGCTTGGATGTTAATGACCCATGTACAGTCATAATGTGCACAATATCCCTGAAGTCTGCAATGAGGATGTTGCTTTTACGCTCCAACAAGCCATGCGTTCGTTCCGAATGAAATATCAAAATGAGTAGTGAGCTCACAATTCCAAGGAAATGCCACAATCAGAGTGGTACAATGCCTGTCGTGGAGATTCTTCAGCACTAGGGTCTGAACTGAGAAGACTAGCTTCCGAGGCTTGCTGGCAAAGATGGGGAGCAGTGAGAACAAGGTTCACGGGGTCGCGGGGGTCAATATCCTGTCACCTTAGCGATATTGCAGTGACCTCATCGGAGTGAGGTCACCCAGTTCAGGAGGCTGGCAGCATAAGGGCAATGCATCTACATTGTATACTGGGTGCCTCAAGCCCAGGGCTGACTACAACGTGGTTTCCTGCCAATACCACCAGACAACACAGAATGGCCACAGCACCAAGAATTGACCGCATGGTAAGGTTTGGTGAAACCGATGAGAACACAACAACACAAACATCTATAATTCACACACACAGTACATGCACGTTATACATAATGTATAAATACAGTACATGTGTACAACTAGCTGGTAGATAGTAGACAGATAGACACAATATAGGCATGCATGGATACATCTATGGTTCTACAATGTATCTATTCATAAGGCCTAAATACTCATCCATACATTACTTCTTTAAACATATCAGCTTGATAAAATACGAGCACAGATATCAGTTTCTGGTATAAAATAAATTTGCATGCATCTGATTCTCACAAGATCTGTGGTATGAGTGTACATTTCATTCTTTCACATAAAATTCATATTTTGCACTCTGTTTTAAAATATCAGCATAATCTATGAAAAGATAAGCACATAAAAAGATTTCTATCACTTTAATAATCAAAGAACACAATTTTGCATGAGAAGTACGATGTAAGGAATGGCTAGTCGCTAGAATAAAAATACACACTTTAATAGTATGTGACTTTGTCTAACATAAGCTGGTTGGAAAATGTAACTGTGTGAACACTTATACTTCTACAGGTCTATTTTATACTCAGTATTACAAGCGCATACTACAATTTCTCAATGGTTGCTGTGGTGAGAGATTGTGAATCACAAATCTGAGTGTCATTAACAATCTCGACATTTTGCAAATATTTGCATCACATCCCAAACATTCTATGTCTATAATAAACGGTAAAAAGCGTCAAGCTGCCGAAATTCATGATCATCTCTCTAAACAATGCATCTTGTGATCATGCCACACACACAGTGCAATGGCTGCGAATATTTGCAATTTGGGCATAAATATTTGTAACTCTTTGCAAATATTTACACTGACTGTTGTGAATATTGCCCAGTGTATCAATGAATATACCCAGCGCTCGCTGATTCATGGTTCATAATTCATGATGAACCTGAACAGCAAAATAAATTTGCCAACACATTGGAAGTAATTTCCCTACTGCATGCAGTACTTGGATTCGAATTAAAAAAAAAGAAATGTATAGATTTTGGACACAATGTCATAAAATGAATAGAAAACTATGATCAGAATGTTTGCCTCCTGCATGAATATATGCACACATGTCCTTTGCTTTCTGCATTCAAGAAATTCAAGGAGTTGCACCATATTTTCTTAAAAACTGATGCTGTGGATTCTAGCACACAAAAAACAACAAAAACAAAATGCTCTTCTTCAAATTAAAAACAACATGCAGAATCAATTAAAGGAAAGTAAAAGATCAACAAAAAATGTAATTTTTTTTAATGAAACATGGCTACACCATATGATGCAAAATTGGACAATATTTCCTTTATGGTGAAATTGAGCTCTCCTTTTTAAATACCAGATTTTACGTGTTGTGTTATTTGGAGGTAGAGTAAAAGATAAAATAATAAAAGCATCCTACAACAGGCAGTGTAAAGAGTTTGGAATAAGAAAGAGCAATAGGCCTACACATTAAGTTTGATAAGAAATGAAAACCAAACCCCTACATTTTCGGGGGGGGGGGGGGGGGGAGGATTTCACACTCATCGACATAAGTGAATAATATCAAATTTTTTATTCAACGATTCAAAACAAATTCAGCTACTCTGTCTCAAACTGATCATTGCATGCCCTGCACATTCTAAAACGAAGATAATGGTGGGAAAAGATGCAAGAAAGATAAGCCTATAGATTCGAAATAACACAACCACAGCTCTATTTGAAAGTTTTGTGCGCTTGTTGTTCACATTTTTTTTGCTACTCCCAAATACCCTGCCATCGGAAGGACTCTGATTTATATTTCCGTACCAGTTTTGAACCGAAAGAGAAGCGGAGACGGCGGCCAACTGGAAAGCTCTCGCGCAAACAATCTGTGCCGCGTTTCGCTCGGCGTGACTGCGGCTCGGGCTCAGACGGAATATATAGACGAAGAAGGGGTAGGGGGAAAAAAAAACTGAGAGCAAAAACAAAAATGGGGCCACGGGCAGTAGGTACTCTCACCCTCGCACAGCACGCTATCCCACTCTCATTACAGACTAGGTTAAAGTGCATCACGGGCACGCTCAGCCCCTCTATTATAGGGTGTGCATGCACAAACACACACACACACACACACATACAGACAGACACACACACAGAGGCATGAACACACAATGCCTAACCTCAACTTGAACCGTGCTAGGAAGAAACAATACCTGGACGCTCATTTGCTGGCACAGGCCCCACATGTGTCCCGCTAAAAATATTTCTTTTCCTTTCTTTTCTTTTTTTTCCTTCTGTTTTTTTCACAACAGTCCAAGCGCTCAAAGCATGGAAATACATGTCGACGGTTTGATAAGTCTGCTTAGACTTATTAGAGTTCAATGATTTGGGGATTGCAAGGCAGGAATTGAAAGTTCTAAAGCACACACATACTAGTATGCAAAATGCTATCCCTACTGAAAATTTGGCACCAAAAGGCATCTGATTGTACCCATGCAGTTCATATGACACATAGAAAGTGTTTAACAAAACTCTTGAGCATCTACTTATATCAGGATTTGCTTCATAAAGACCCGATTACATGGTCACTACAAAGCTCAAGACAATATTGGATTTGGTATACAGAAACCAAATTATCCTGTCATAGGTCATGTGATCAAAAAAGTTAAAAGTACCGAAATGAGTTAAAAGACAAGATGATAGTTAAGTATGCTTGTTTACCCCCCCCCCCCCCCCAAAAAAAAAAGAGACAAACATCCCCTGAAAAACTTACCACGTATGTTCTGGATAACGACCTCAAAGTAATCTTTAGGGCTTTTTACACTTGTGTTTCTTAACCCCGGACTTTCTCTGACCCAGGACTATCGTTAGTCCCGTACCAATTTTTTCAGCTTTTTACACTCGCCAATTAGTCCCATACTATCTCTTGTCCGGGGCTAGGGAGAAAACTGACCTTTTTACACTCGTATTTCTTAGCCCTGGACTTTCCAAACCACATGAATATTCATAATTATGCTGTGCACTGTACTCGTACACGCACGCACCGGCAGCACTTGATTACCTCGTTTCTGATTGGTCAGTGAGGGTCGGACTTCGTCTCCGTCGCTTAGCCCAGGATTATTTTTTCGTTCTGTTTACACTCACTTGCTTGGCACCGCAATTGCGGTGCTAGCACCGCAATTACGGTGCTAACCCCTGCTATTTTGCAGGGCCAGATAGTACCGTACTATCGGTGGGGCTAGCCCACTTTGGCAAAAACGAGTGTAAACAGAAAGTGGGCTAAGGATAGTCCCGTACCAACGGTGGGGCTAAGGCCCCCCCCCCCCCCCCCCCTTAGCCCCACCGTTGGTCCGGGGCTAAGCAAAAATTTACAAGTGTAAAAAGCCCTTTTTTGTGTATGGGACATCCTCCACTTGTTTAAGACCTTGATTTCTTTTTAAAGTAGATACTTTGCAATGAAATTGCATGTGTGGTCCATTACCATGATACATTATTCATAAACTTTATACTGAGATATTCTCTTTAGTAAAAGTACTGAAATAAAAGTAACAACACAGCAATATTTTGCATATTTATTTGCCCTTTCCTCTACTTGTAATAGATCTTCATAGCTGTTGATTCTTAATCAAGCCATACAAGCCATACAACGCTTTAATTCCCATCATATGCCGCTGCACAAAAACACAACAAATAATTCTGTTCAGTTCTTTCATAACTTCTACTTACAATCAGTCGGTCTTGACTTCATTTTTTTTTTTTGAATAAGAGAGCATCCAAACCTGAGTAAAAAATAAATCACTTAATAATATTTCATTAAACTAAAATAAAATTAACTCTAATTCAACAAGAGCAAACTTTGAAATGAAATTAGATACCAATATGACATATCAATTTGTGGAAAATCAAAATTTCATCTAAACTATATCCAAGAGCCACAACAGCTTTTAGATATGCTAAAGTTTGCTCTCAAAATAATTTGTCTGTGCTTTGTGCAGTTTCGCTTTGTTTTGAATGTGGATGATAAATTATGGACTGGAGTCGGACATGATAAGATGGGCATCTCTGATGGACTGTTATTACGAACATCCTTCCTTATCTAGACTGCCATCACCGATGTCTTACCGACAGAAGGCTGCTAACGCTAGCCTAGACCCAAACCGAATGCGCACGTCAATTCTTTCATGTTTATGCACGAGAAGATTTTTAAGAGCTGGAAGTGGGGATGGAAGAACCGATAAAACATGATATCACTAACCTCTGGCACACTCACCCCTGAGACCAGAAAAATTACCCCGATTCTTTCTTTTCTTTTTTCAATTTCTCTCCCTCAATCTCTCTTTCTGCTTCACTCATTTACCACCACCCCTCCCCCCTTTTTCTCTTTTCACATTTTCACCTTAAAACCTTGTGTGCAGTCCACATAGCACAAATTAACATGTCCACAAGAGGCGAGTCATCAATTTCATTTAGAGTTATCCATTAATTTCTCTTTGACTGACACGATGATACTTTATACTGCTGAACACGTGCCCATACCCCCCCTCAAGCTAGTCTTTTCCAAAGACTTTTGCAAACTGCAGTTTAACCAATTAAACAAAAAAAAGTTCTACACCTCGATCTTCTATGATGGTGCAAGTTCTAAACTAGCACTATGTAATCAAGAGTCAAGCTCGGACTTAATTATGGGGTAGCGTCATTATTTTGGCTTGTTTTAGATTTGTTTTCTTGGCCTTTCTGTTTATTTTAAGAGAGGAAGGTCAGTCTCTAGGGTTTTATAATGATATGTTACTTTCCTGTGTGGAATATAATTCAGCAAAGCCTAATCAAGGACAACTATCACAGTTTACAGGTTATTCGTTTTTATATTCCACGTCCAAACTGACAGATGACTTGACACCAATTATGCAACTATTAAACTGACAAACCTATTCAGGATGATTTCATTTTCTGTAAATAGCTATTGAAACATGCCTTAAACAAGTCAAACTGGGTGAATTTCCTCTCCTAAAATCAGTTGACCTCCTTTTAAAACACCCTCCCCCCAAAAAAAAACAAACAAAAAACACCAATATTAATGAATATATACCCCCAAGAATCAACATACCTGATACTGTCCTTAACTACATTTACTTTACAACAGAAACCAAAACTATTACAAATTGACGAATAGAATTTCACGTTACAGGCCCAGGCATAATATACTTTGATAAGGTGCTCTGCTAGAATTTTGCATGGTACGGAGGCTCTGAATGATATCAGACACCAAACTGGTAATGTAATTGAACATTGTGAGCACTGCACCTGCTTCTGTGTGCCTCACAACATTTCTCCTCCTGACAATTCCCTCCATAAAGAGTCAAAAGTTTCACATTCGACCAAATTTGAATCTCATGTTGGGGGGGGGGGGGGGGAGGGGAGGGGTGTTTTGTGTTTTTGGTGCTATGTTCTATTACATGCTCTACAGGTCACCACTGCCCTTCGCTCTCAATCCCCTTCCTTCCCCCCCCCCTAAAAAAAGAAGAAAAAAAAAAGAAGTCCCAATTTTGCAAAATACACATTTATGTTCCTTCCAGCATACCTTGCTTCATGATATAAGATTCTACAAGTAAAATCTGAACTAAGAAATAGAATAGCATTAAATCTCACACAAAAAAAAAATTCGTTCATTTTGTGTGTGTGTGTGTGTGTGTGTGTGTGTGTCTCAGGGTAGGTAAGGAGGGATATAGGCCTACTTGTAGCTATTACTCTGTGTACAGATACATAAAGTGGCATTGATTCTAAATTTAGGCATCATTCAGAGTATAATGTGAATTCCCATCTCTGAAAGCTGTAATCATGCCTCAACTATCATACATTTACACAAAATATGTTCCTTCTAACATCTGCCACTAAACCTTCCCTATATAATTCCCTTCTTCCAAAAGCTGAGAACTCCTGATCCTCACATGAAACTGGTGAGAAACAAAGAGCATCTGGGAGAAATATGAAAAGGAGGGCAGGAGGAGAGGTGGGGGGGGGGGGTATGCGGAGTTTGACAAAACAGGGTGAGGTCTTCAATCACATTCAACGTATGCTAAAGAACTCTCACGAATATCACTGCACACTTACAAACAAAGGGTGTAAGGCACACGCCACATAATCTCAGATGGAAAACAAAGTCTTTGTGTCTCTTTCATCAGAGCAGTGTATGCAAAGTTCGCGCTACCGAGCTGCCCTAGTGTGAATCCATCCATAAACATCAAAATGCACAGGGCCCGCAGACCATAATTTTCCCCGACTGCTGTGGAATACTCGGCGGGCGCTGCTTGGATACCCTCCCGAACATTCAGCGGCGTACGATTCGCGAGCATGCATAATGCAGGCTAGGCGCTGGCTGGCACCCCCTATGTTTGAATCACTCCTAGCATACATTCACAAAATTGTCACTTTTTCATATTATACGACAGCTTTCGACTCTCCTGGGCACACATCACACGGCAACTTGGAATAATGTGAATGAGAAGAGCTTTCTCCTGCCTACACAATCATGACTTTGATATTCATGTAGTACAGCGCAGCGCAATATCACACACACATATATTTACAGGTCTGCTCATATGACGGCATCATCCAACAGACTCATATCACTTCTTCAGCTTTTAATAGGTTTTCTTCAGTAGTGAGAAATGTCTATTTATCTTGTGGCAAATGAAATTAATCTTATGATAAATTGACAGTGCAATTGCACTGTTTGGGTTCAGGTCAAGTGTAATAAATGGTACACTTCAAAAGTAAAACTCCACTCTATGCTGGTATCAAACTTCACAGACAGAGAAAAATTATGCAACCTTTTAAAAAAAAAAATTGTCATTATCTGATGCAAAATTAACTATTTATAGAATTTCAAACTTGTACAGAAATTCACTCTTGACTTCCATTTTGAGGTGATCTCATTCCAATTTGTTTCAATAACATGAAATGCTATGCAGATAATTATCTGCCACAAAAAAAAATATAATAAAAATAGATTTAAATGTTTTCACTACCGGTATCAAACTTAATACAAGCAGGGTCAACACAGGCCCACATGCCCTTCATATGATGTAGCCCAAATGTACTCCTGGGCAAATTAGATTGCAACTCTGCACCATAAAAAAGAATGAAATCAAGCAAATATGATTAGGCAAAGGGTTGATCATCATCATCATCATAGACAATATAAACCTGCACATACTGGACGAAAGTTAATGGAATTGCCAAATAAATTGTTCTTTTTAATGAAACAAATATCTATCACCACCTGATGGAGAATGATACAATAATGACAAAAATCTGATATGAAATAAGGAAGATATGATATTTTGGGTGGTTTTATGACAAGTTTTATACTTAAACAGCTGAAATATGATTTTTTTTTTCATTTCTGTATATGAAATGAATAAGAAATAAGAAATTGTGAGAGCATGACATCATCAACTTGCTGACTTGAATATTCATAAGGACTGGTCAAGAAATGTTTTCCAAAAAAAAAAATGTGAAATTTCAAAAGGTCATATCTTTCTTATTTCTAATCCAATTTGTGTCATTTTTATTTCGTTCTGTTGAGAATATTTTTCTTTCTTATGGAGTTTATTTATATTTAGGGTGGATTTCCTCTTTAAACCTGCCCAACCTATTTCACTCTAATGCATTCTGTTTTCAATAGGAGCAAGACTGAAACCACTGATATCCTTCTCATTATCTTATTACCGCACTACTGTAATCACCAAGCATGGATGACATTCTCAACGAGAAATGATGCATAAATTCTAGTGAAATATTTTTTTTTTTTTAAAGAATTTAAGAATGTATTAATTCGTAAAATGTGCTCTCTGTCAACCAGTGCATCTTCTATATGATTAATGGGTCACAATATCTGACTGATGGATGCTACAATGTTCATAATTTTACTACTTTACAACCACAGGTCAAGTATCAATGGAACTGATGTGATGTGCGTTTTCTGTTGAGCTAGGGGTGATGATGGATCACAAATAACGGACACGATACCATTATGTCAAAATTATCCAGCGATCAACGACAATGCCACTTTAATGTCCCAATTGCCATGAATCAAGTTTGGACTCCGTATGCATTCTCCTCATTCTTGGGCGCAAACAAAAGTACGGAATGGAATAAATTTTGAAAATGGCTCCAATTCAGAAAAAAAAAATGTGTAGAGAATAGATTGATAGAAAATAATTAATATGAATTGGGGGAAAGTTCCATCGTTGAGTGTTGCCCTCCTTGCTTGATATTTGATCTCTAGTCAGGGCATGACAAAAGATGCTCTTCTCAAACTTGCCTAATTTTGAACAGGCAAACTCCATTGTATTTTGCACTTCCCTGCCACAATGTTTGACTTGCCCCTTGCAAACAGGCAAGTTGGTTTGTAATATCCTGATTATATATTTTTTTTTAAATGCAACTATACTCTCATATGATAAAAAAATAACAGGTCTTTAATAACCAACCTTTAAAAAATAGTCTAAAAAAAATAGCCAGTAGTTTTTATGCCCTATTTAGTTGCCAAAACTGGCAAAAATCAAAACAAAAAGAAATTAAAGTTTTTCAATTCCAGTTTTTCACTCACATACCTGCAATTGCCTAGTAACTTCAAATGAAAAACTGGAATGTGCACAAAGATCTTTCAGTGTTAGTGTATAAAATGCTTCTATAGTCACAGGCACTTTGAAAAACAACTTTTTTTAAAGCTCATTACAAAGCATTCGTCTAATTAAAACATTAAAAAAATGTATCCTTTGCATATTAATTGAGAGCTAAAAACTTGCGGCATTACTGACACTAATAATTCAGACTTTGGAAGGCACTTTCCTGTGGCTGAGCCTTTCTTGAACAAATTTAAAATCCACCAAAAAAAAATATTTAAAATAAAAAATCAATTCTGGTGTCCTGTGCCTGGATGTTAAGGGGGGAGGGGTAAAACTGACTGGCTTAATGTTTGCTGAGCAAACAGATGATATTGATATGTGTGTAATTACTGCAAGTATCTAACTTTCCATTTGTTATCATAACAGTGCCAATGTTTCTATTGAGCTCATTAATCATGTTCACACTGCATGTTGCTGATTATAAGAGATGTTTGCACAAAAATATATTCTTCTGAATATTGTGTTTGGACAACACAGATGGTTGCTAATAACTGTAAAATGAAATAGAAGAGAAAATAATTTGAATGTCTGAGAGGACATTTGTCTGCAAGATGAAAACTTTTACAGTCTGGCATATATCTATTCTATGCCTATTTTTTTCTCTTCTGAGATTGACTCAGTTGCATACTGTAAAGCAAGCATTTTCGCGGCATGAAATTTTTTTCCGAATTGTAGCCAATGGCCTTTTTTGTGGCATGAAGTTTATGCAAGTTACCGCTGGCATTCAATGCACACAGTATACACAAGAACTTTTGCATGCATTTTGATTTTGCAAATCTTGGCTCTCGCGAAACTTGCAAAATTAAAATGGAAATGAACACTTCTGGATTTACAGTACAAGTGTATAGTTTGTATCAAATGAAATATATAAAATCAAATCTTGTGGAAATACGACACTAACAGTTGAAAGATGTGTTTTAAAACTTTTTTTTTCCAGAAGACCCCAGAACTACTGCACGGAGCACCAATTCCTGTGTTTTTTTGCCCAACTGATGGAATTCATGCAGTCATTGAGCAACGCACACTGATCTGCCTGCACTCGACGCAAAGGAGGATGCACGAGTGCTATCATTGCATTATGCCTCGCTGAATACAAGTACAACATTATCCAAACACAAATGTAGTCCATTTGAAATTAACACACATTTGGAAAGTACACAACTGTAACTACATGTGTATTCGGCCTGAGAAATCAATTTTGCTTCCCTGCCTAAAGAGGACAGAGTCCATATTGGTCTGGAAAGTGACAAAACAGTGGCAGCACGCGAGGGGTTAAGGAGGGAGCAAGTTGCATTGTCACACATTGCCGGTAACGTTTCATTAGCCGTGGGGTTACTGGGAGGAGGGGTCATGAGCCAACCTGACATAAATTATACTCGTTTGGATTACTTCCTGAAGAAAACAAGCCGCCCAGTTCGACCACTTCCTCCGCCATGTAATTTGCAATCAGAAAGTTGTTTGGACTGCTAAAATATACTGTGACACAAAGTCCTCTCCTGTTGTTGCTCTTTTTTTTTTTCCTGTTTCACATAATCATTGGTACTGGCAGAGCAAAAAACAAAAAATAGGTCTGAGTCAAATTTACGACAGACGGATATACTCCAACTGGTGTGTGTGTGTGTGTGTGTATGTGTGTGTGTGTGTGTGTGTGTGCTCCTCTTTGTTACTATATCTATAGAGATATTCACATGTACACTAGCTTGCATATTAGCATTATTTCTGACCTGAAATGTTAGATCATGTCCCGATCACGAAAGCACTACTGTGTGTCACCTTTGACAATGCTTTGAAGTTAATAAATGTTCAATGGATCTTTTATTATCATGTCATGCACTGTCAATCAGGGCATTGAAAATATTGTACATGCTAGTGTACAACTTGAATATTTTGACAATGCTTCATGCTGTTGTTTTGGGGGCCTTTTTTGATTGCAGTAAAAAGGCATTCTGTTCGTGCTACACAATACAAATGTCTCCTTTGTTATTGAATTATCCATATAAATAGAGATTATTAATTTTGTTCTGATACTATACAATGGGGGCCTGTTCAAAATATCAAAATTTTTGTTCTCAAAAAAAAAAAAGAATATCACTTTCACTTTTTGAAATAACTTCACTTGAGCTCTAAAATGTTACTGTTAATGGATACCCCATGCAGTTGATTCTCTTTCTATTTAAATCAAACTATTCAAAAATTTCTCAAAAGTTGTTTGTATACTGTTAGTTTTTCCATTCCAGACTATCATTGCATGAACTTGCTTTTCTAAAATTTTAAAATTTGAAATTTTAGTCTAATACACAAATGTAACAGGTAATACAAAATGTAAGTCATCATACTTCCATGTATGCATTGTCAGATGTGTAGGCACTCCGTATAAAATATCCTCTGACAGATTCTGACAGACACCTTTAACAGAAAGAGAGCGAGAGAGGGGAAAAAAAGATCTGGTCGGCAGCTCTGCAGAATCTCCAAGTCATTCTCACTATCTTCTGGACATAAATTATTTATGTCAGCTCTGTGGGCTCACTTGGATCAACCACACAGATGAAAGGGGGGTGTGTTTCAGACTTGCAAGAAAACATGTTTGTATAATCATGGTTCTAAAACACAAAAGTTTACATCAAAACCAGTTTTGATGTAAGAGAGTCTGATGTAAGCCTCCTTGCACACTGCTATACTATAAGCAATGTTCCACGTTACATCTAAAAATAGAGCCATGTCACAAAACTTCATGGCCTTTCAATCAAACAGGCTGCCCTCAGTTGTCAAGCATGCAAGAGTACATGATATGGACAAGGAGTAGTATCGTTGCAGGTGTACACACACGCACCGCACACTGAAGTGAAAGTTGCACACTGAAGTGAAAGTCACACAGTGCACAGTCTGCCTGCAAAAGTGAATGATCATTGCCCTCGGCTCGGACTTCTCGATAACTTTTTACAGATCAAACCTAGAATGCAGGCTACTAATCCGTAGATAAAATTTTAAAAATACAAAAGCACAAACACACACACACACACACACACACACACACACACCTTGACTGGAAGACAACACAGATTTCAAAATCATATTCTGGAGGAAATAAGAACGTTTTCTTTCAGACTTACCCCATATAAAAGTAACTTGCTCTAATAGCACGAAACATGTTTTTCTAACTGTGATTTCGTAACGAACGAGTCATTTTGCAAGTCTGAAATAGTTTACAGCCACGGAAGAAAGTAGGAAAGGCTAAAAAGGAGGAAGAGAAATGAGCAAGACTGAAGTCTTAAGAGAGAGAGAGAAAGATACTCGTAGTTAAATCATGGAAAATATTCCCACACACCACATCCATGCATTTTTAACACACTTATCAATCTTATGGTTGCAAATATGGTAATGTAAAGATTTCCGGCACTTTTTTTTTTCATCTCTTCACTAGCCATTTCTCAGGGACCCTCTCCTCACAAATCCCAGGAGTTACAAATAGGGAGGAAAAAAAAACAAGGCAATACAAAAACAAAAATCTAACGAGTCCCCAGGTACAAATCAGTCTAATTTCACACAACTGAATGATTGTTGGTGTTTTCTCTTGAGAAATAAAGAGTTTGCATCCTGTTTGTGCATGTACAAGTATGTGCACTGTATATCTGGAAAGTCTCTCATCAGAAAATGAGATATAATGGATGATTTTTTTCTTTATATTACCACTTTTTTTTCTCGTTTCTTCTTCACAGAAGAGTCCTAGCTTCACCATGAGATCCATCATGGGCACAATCCCAACAAATTTCTGTTTTCTGCAATTGTTTGGAAAACATTTTTTCCCTTTCAAACTAGAATGTACTTTTAGTACACATTGGTTCTTCATGATCTCTTTTTGCTATCTGTACCTTTTTTCTTCTTTTTTTTGCGCCTAATGGATCAAACCTTCTCAGAGTCCTGGATGTCATTTTGTACACTAAATATCAACAAGAAAGCCCCCACCAACACACACACACACACACCTGTCATTTGTTTTTGTTTTTTATATATTTTTATTTCTTTGGCGAGAGTCAAATGTCAGTAAAATACTACAAACTATGGTAAAATTATAGTTTCATGCCAAAAGTTAAGCACTGGATTTGAAGTTTGGGGGAGAAGTGGGGAGGGGGGGGGGGATCAATGAAGCACTGTCTGTCTTTATTACGGTTTGAATAAACCAGAAAATTATAATAACATGCACACATCATTTCAGAGATGAAAGGTAAAGATTTCTTTCCAAGCAAGATAAGTCGTAAGGTCAAGTGGAAATTTGAAGGGGGAAAAAATAAATATACAGCAGAGTCTTGATTAACAGCTACAGTGCATGATGAATTTTCAACCCTTGCCACTTGTGGTCTTCCATGCCTTTGACAATATTGTCACCCCCTTTCAACTCCCTCTGGGCTGGCGAAAACTTTCATGCCTTCGTCTTTTTTTTCGCTGCCAACTTCTCGTTCTCTACTTTCGCCACTCATGCTCTTCCCCGTCTCTCCTTCTCTCCCTCTCTCTCCGCGTCTCCGCCCGATTTCTCTCCCCCTCCACACGTTCTTTGAGAATTTCACAGCTAACCATATGTGTGAGGGGACGGGACAGATATATACTCTACACTCGGTCTTGTGTCCGCAATCTGATGAGGACTTCAGGGCACATTTGAAAATCTAGGGCATCCCAAACTAGTGCTCCCCTTTAATATATAAATGCCTTATCATCAAAGTGAGAGAAAGAAATCTGCCTTCGTTTTATCAGTGAGCGAAGTGCGCAGCATGGCCGCGCACAGATGCATGACTCCGTTTTAGAGCCCGTTTAGTCACAGTAAGACAGAAAGGCACAAGTTTCTGCGCTGAAACACCTCTTGCACATCGTAGTCTCACTTCCAGGCTAAAGAGCAATTTAACAATGTTGTTTCTGTGTCATTTTCCATTTAATAAAAGTTTGTGGATAGAATAAAAACTGCATAGTTAGTGTACACTCATGTAAAAAGCTAGATGAAAACTATTACCTGCTTTGTCAGTTCGCGGAAGCAAAAGACGCCAATTATCATCAAATTGTGATTTGTAGCAGATTCTTCTTGATAAATATCATTGCCGGGGAATATTGATTGTTGACAGGGGTTGGATGGTTTTGCTAGAAGTCTCATTGTGACATTGGGTTATGGTACAACACAAGGTGTGTATGTCAGATCATGGTGTATCTGGTCCAACCTGTGTAGTTTCAATGCACATCCACTTCTTGTTTTAGATGGACAGGGAAGGGAGGTGGCAGCTAGGGTTAACATTTTTCACATAGGCCTATATTCTTCAGCCCCCCCCCACCTTTTTCTTGGTTTTTGTTTGTGTTTTTTATCTTTCCTTTTCACTGCTATCAATACTGCTTATGATCATGCTGCCTTCGTAAATCAAATTTGCTGTGTACATGTAGAAGACCCTGAAGTGTTGCTGACAGAATTGCTACTCCTATCATGAAATCTGTGCTTCGAGCAGATTTGGCGAAAGTTTAACATCTTTCTTCTTTTTTTTTCTGCAGCACACCCAATGAGCTTGTTTGGGCAATATCCACAAAAAAGGGTAAAAAAATCATCCTATAATTTGAGAGTTGTGTACTCCAACAAAAACATTGTTGTTTTTCTTTTGTCTTGTGTCCGGTGATGTTGGGGAATTTCCAAAGATTAAGAACTTCTCCAAAAGCGTGGTCAGACGGGCAAAAGATCGAGAAGTTTAACCCATTGAGGACGGACTGATTTTGCTACAACACACATTTCCCATAGACATTTGCCCGAGTATACTCGGGACTCGTTGTCAATGGGTTGAGATTGCAATCTTTAAGATCTCGAAGTTTTGCCAGTGTGAACGCAAACTTCCTGCGAAATGTTCCGTGAAACTTCTTGCAAAACTTCCCACTCCAACTGTGGATATTTCCCCAACCCCAGGCAAACTTCTCTATCTCTTGCCAATGTAACTGCTACAAACTGAAACTTCACGATCTTTGTCACGTGACCCGTCTACCACGTGTTCGCAAACAGTGCCTCCGAAGCGCACGGCTATTGTGTTATACAGGTGCTCATTGTTACATCACGATCACTAGCCATCACAGGGCGCGCTCTTTCTTCTTCCTTGAGCAAGCGCATTTATGACCCAAACTTTTCAATCCAAAGATCAAGAAGTTTGGCAGCCAGTTTGACTAGACTACAAACGATTGTGAAGACTGCATGATCTTAAACTTCTTGATCTTTTGCCAGTGTGACCGCGGCTCAAGTTTATGATAAAAAGTATGGCATCTTACGCATTGCAACTTCAAACTCCAAACGAATAGCACATCTGTCGCAATACCATCGGCATTTATACACAGACAACATTCTCCTACAATTCTCTGTGGAATTTGCTCTTGCTTCGGTGTGCTGTTGGATGCAATTGCACGCACCAAGTTGAAAATCACCAAATCCAATCAATATCACACAACCATAGACTTCAACAACTGTAAAATAAAAAAGCAAAACTAATCATACATATCTTTTCTTTGCACTACATTGTAGACTGATTCTGGTGGGCAACAGCAGTACCCTTCGGTAATCTTGAAACCAACAACGGAAAGTTGGCTCAGAACCACCCTACAATGTACATTTGGTGGGGGTGTTTTTCGTTGCTGTTTTTCCTGTGTTTTCTCCTTTTCTTCCCCTCTCCCTTTCTGAAGTTGCTCAGTCCTATAAACCTGCCCCGAAAACTGTGAAAACCGATCATGATTGATGAACATCGGCCACTTTTGTTTGTTTACACATGGGTGCTGCCATCTACCGCACCCCACAACTTCGATCAAATCGCATCCTCGTGCCTGCCTGGATAGTTCCCATCACTAACCCTCTTTTGAATGATGTCAATTCATCAAAGCACAGGCAAATGGCCTACATTGTAGCCTTGTTCAAGGCAATGCCTAAAATCAAGGAAAGAGCTAAAAACTGGAAAAAAAAACACAAAGAAAAGAAATAGATGAACAAGAAACAATTGGAAAATCTTGCCCTTCTGAAAGCTGGACTCATGATACTGAGGATGTACAGTTTTGCTTTTGGTGCAGTGCACTGAGTCACAAGGTTATAATACAAAGATTTAGAGTATCTTTTGAGTCAGTGAAATCTTATCATTACTTGTCAATTGAGTGTACAGTGCAACAGTTGGAGCACCATTTCAATAACTAAAAGTGACTGTACAATAATATCAAGGTTATAAAAACTTTTAAAAAGATTTTCTGTTTACAGTCAGGATATTAGATAATTTGATGAAATTTGTGCTTCAAAAAACAACTAGAAGAAAATTTATCATATTTTGATTACTATATGTTGATGCTGTAGTCTTTACAGGCTACACCTGTTTAATCTCACCTCTTCATTTTTCATTTCTCTTCCTATTATTTCCCACATTCAACACTTCCGAGTTAAAATTGTTTCATGAACCTAGCAGGATATTCATGATTCACAACAAATTTTGCCAAGAATGGTGATGACAAAAAAAAATCTGATCTGAAATAATTAGGGATAGACTCAAAAGAACAAGCATCACTGTCAGTAGTCCAAGAGCACATTTTTTTTTAAAGTGTCTATTTTACCTTAAGTGTGCTTTGTTGACCGATTGGCATGTTCCCTGGGGGGTGTTTCATAAAGCTGTTTGTAAAGTTACAAACAACTTACGAGCGACTGGTGATCAGTTCTTGTGCTGAATTATGGAAATTCTGATAAGTATAGCACATCTGGGGGTGTTTCACGAAGCTGTTCCTAAAGTTAAGAAGGACTTAAGTGCGACTGGTGATCAGTTCTTGTGCTGAATTATTGAGATTCTGATAAGTATAGCACATAAGAACTGATCACCAGTCGCACTTAAGTCCTTCTTAACTTTAAGAACAGCTTCGTGAAACACCCCCCAGAACTGATCACCAGTCGCTCGTAAATTGTTTGTAACTTTACAAACAGCTTTATGACACGGGGCCCTGGAGTGCTTTCTTTGCCAGTCGTCACAAATGTTTGGAAACTAAATTGTCACTAAAAAATAGAGATTACCTAATCTCCCTAAACAACCTCACTGTGTTACCATGGCTTTCCTGTTGTATTGAGGCACATTGCTGTACACCTGAGTGCAAAGCCAGAGACTCCAACTCTCCCGCTTTCGACGGGAGATCTCCCGCCGAAAGCCCATTTTTGCAAAATCTCCCATTCTCCCGCTTGAGATTTAATTTCTCCCGCCCTGGCTCTATGTCTCCCGCTTGAAATGATTTCTTACTTTATAGTGTCATCGTATGTTGAAATATAAGCCTGAGATAGCACAAGAAAGCATCTAGAACCCTACAGCTTCCTGGACCCCAGCCGCAAGGAACTTCGCACTTTGCGCACATCAAATTGGAGTCTAACTTTTGCTAGGGGTTTCAGGCGGGAGAATCTCCAGATGAGAAAGAAGGTGCTTGGGGTTGGAGTCTCTGCAATGAGCTTGTGAACTCTACAACTATGTCAAGTTTAGATGGATTTCTGAATGCTGATGAACATGCTTGGCAAGTAACGCTATTTTAAAGTACATGTACATGGGCACATAAAAAGCTCAGCCCAGCCAACAATTATCTTGACCAACAATTAAATGCTCACAAATCTTCTTCATCTCTCGACATCGGGTATATTTGGTACCTTTTAATTTGTTGCACCACTTTCGACATGCATAAATGAAATTGGGTATAGTTGATACCTTAATCTGTTGCACCACTTTCGACATACATACTGAAAAATGGAATTGGGTAAATTTTGTACCTTAATCTGTTGCACGTGTACATTTGACATGCATATATGCGATTGATTTCATATTAATGCAGAACATGCATCATCTGCCGATATTGACATGTTTACATTGTATTAATGTACCAACTGAGTCATTGTTTGATTTTATGAAATGATTTGGATAGATTTTTGTTTTTAAAATTGTCTCCATCCTCATATCATTTCTTCTTCTTCCACCAAGAGTACAGATCATGCGAATTCTAGCTAAGACACCAAAAAAGCAGAATTCCTCAGATAACTCGAAACCAGTTTCAAACTTTCACGCCTTCTATGCGCAAATGTGCATGGCATAATGCAAAGTAATACAACTGAGAC
This sequence comes from Diadema antillarum, assembly GCF_040938485.1. Classification (NCBI taxonomy): domain Eukaryota; kingdom Metazoa; phylum Echinodermata; class Echinoidea; order Diadematoida; family Diadematidae; genus Diadema; species Diadema antillarum. The sequence continues at coordinate 63,173 of NW_027272661.1, forward strand.
CACACTGCCATTTGAATCTCACGCGAGCAAGTGACAGAGCTTTATGGCGCAGGGCCAATCACCAGATTCACACCAGTGTACAAAACTGGTCTGACCAGACCAGTTTTAGACAGGCTGTAATGGGACTCCTCAGGTCTGTGGGAAGCTATTCTGGATCTACACACCAGTCTGTTCTGGTGGTTGGTATCTGCCATCACCGACTGTGATGGTTTCCGGTTTCTGTCTATCAGAATATATATCACAAATGTGATCTGTAGTGATGACTCGATGAGGAGTATCGAGGATTGCAAAGCGATACAATAGGTAGGGCGAGTGCCAGTCAACTGATCATTCAACAAATATTTTGATATCGAGCTGGGACAAAATATGACATCGCTATGTAGACTAGTGTGAAGAGTACCCACCAACAAGTTCCTAAACTACATTATGGAGCTCCTTGCTTGTGCGATACATCCTATGACGCACATTAAAAGTGAAAGTTTTGATGCACAAGGGTAATCTGCTATGATTCAACACAGTCCTCACTACACAGGTAACACTCGCTCTACCTGTAATACAATCCCTAGGTTTCATGCATTTTAAACAGAGGCACGATGATACCCTTCACTTACCTTGGCTGATAAATTGCTTTCCTGTGAGAGCAAATTGTGTAGCATTACTAGCAAACAAGCGTACATGTGCCTTGTGCATCGATATGAGTGTATAACATGCTATCATCTCTTCAAAGTTTGACAAGTTGTGGGGTACATCAGCAAAAGTTTGTAGGCCACACTTCAAAGCCTTTTTTCTCTCTTTTTTTTTTGCACTTTTATCAACAAGGTTTTATCAAGCTCATGCACAGTTTCACAGTACACAATTATTATTATTATTTTTTTCATTTTTTTTTTTTACAAGACTGAATAGTTTCTCAGTCTTGGTTGCTGCTGTCCACTCCTGCCTAGATCTTTACCACACCCATGATGCCTAATTTTAATATACCATACATGATGATTATAATAGCAAAATCAGAAAACTTGCAGTCTTGCAAAGTTCCGCTCTGATACAGGTCAATATTCACATGCAACCATGACAGAAGACTCTCCATGAGAGACTTCAAAGGGATAGTATAGTATTGGTTGAAATGAGGATTGAGCTTTAGAACTTTCTTGTGAGATATTATAGAAACCACTTTTGAAATGTTACAGAGCATACGATTCTATGAGGAATTCAATGTTTATTTGATGAAAATCGTTTTTGAAATGGCCGATATATCCGGGGGAAAAAAAGTAAAACAAAGGGTTCCTAAAGAAAGGTGGGTCCCACCCTTTATTAGGATCCCTTTGTTTTGAATACCTGAGCCATTTCAAAACCAATTTCCATTAATGAGACTTTGACTCTCCTTAATAGAATTACATGCTCTTTCATATTTCATAAGATGCTTCTCATTATCTCACAAAAATAGTTGGAGACCGGAAGCCCGATCTCAACCAAATGTTAAACTATTGTACATGTGACTTCCCATCACTGAGCCAAAAGTAACCTAAAATATAAAAAGCAAGAATAAAGTGAAATCCAAGGAATGCTTTAGACTCATAGTGCTAAACCACTGGGTAGACCTTCTTGGAATTAAAAAAAAATAATAAATATACACTGTACACCATGTAATACAGAATATTCTTATCATTGCTGCAACAATCGCTGAGATAATTCAGCAGTAATTACACATGGCTAGATTAGGTTTATCACACCAGGAAGGTTACAATAATGTACGGGGAAAAAAAAGATCCATCCGAACATACACTGTATGAAAACAACAACAAAAACATCTCACCTGTACCATTGATTAATGTGTCATGCTATGGCCCTATTAAGATGCCAAAATACAATACACTGTACATATCAAAACTGAAACATGCACCACACAACCACAACATGAGATTAGATAGACAGAGTAGTTGTTTTTGTTTTGCTTTTTCATTTCTTCTGGAGCACACAGTATGGTTCAACGACACGAAGGGCACTTCCTGCTACGTGTGCCTTAAACCGATATATTGCCTCTTCTTCGGTGGCCTCTTGTTTTACTGTACGGTCAGTAATGGTCATCCCCTCACAACAAACAGATATCTTTCATTCACATGCAGACTATGTGACCTACACTGTACATTAGTGCACACGCAAGTTCAGTGATTTGAACGCGACTGCTACGTCTTGTAGGCGAGCAGAGTTCAAAGGCCATTTTACCAAATAAAGCACACAAAATGGTTTATAAAGAGGAAAAAATCATGAAATTGGTGAGCTTCACTCATCGACATTCCTTGGTATTTACAATGTATGGTCAAGTTTGGTGATCAATTTTAATGAAAAAAAAAGGGGGGAATTCTACCCAGTTTCCTACTTGTTATCATCGCGTATAAGTCCGCACAGCAGAATGAATGGAAGATATACCAACGTACAATGTAGGTCTCCCTGTTTTGAGGGGCTGACCATATTACCGACAGTACCATGTACAGACTGTAGTTAACAAGAGGCCACTGAACAAGAGGGAGTTTTATCCGTCTACTGTACCTACATGTACATCTGTGTGCGCAAATCAATGGGACACACTATGTATGTATAACTTTTCAATGGCTGTTCAGTATACAATATAGCAATGCCCCTTCATACTACTTTACAATACGACAGTTGCAAGAAATCAACTTTGGAACGAATATTTGGAATAATACATGTAGGCCCTACCCATATATGTGGTTTGCAAAAATTTTCATGCATTGAGTTAGAGAATGTTGGGGTCACATTTCACAAGTGGGTCTAAACAGTACATTTAGCCATCATTTTCTTATTCTTTTTTCAAACAAGCACTTAGCCATTTTCATTCACAGATGATTTTTCAATGATTTTTTTTTTCAGAAATCAAATTTGATATAAAAATATAGCATGAAGACTTTCATCTAAATGTTTTCTAAATATTTTCATTGGAAGGCAATTCATACATAATGATAGATGGCGAATGGTGTTAAGCCCCTACACATATGACCATGTTGTATAAATCATTGTGTTTTAAAGGACAAGTTCACCTTCATAGACATGTGGGTTGAGTGAATACAGCAAAAGTAGAACACATCAGTGAGAGTTTGAGGAAAATCGGACAATCCGTTCAAAAGTAACGAATTTTTGAAGTTTCTCCTCAGTCACAGCTGGATGAGAAGACTACTATAGCTTGCGATGTCACATGCGTACAACGATATAAAGAAAGTATAAAGAAAATTCAACATATTTTAACTTTTCTCACATAACAAGAGAACACTCGACTTCTCTCTTTCAGAAGGCAAGGGGAATAATATTACCCTTAACATTCATCAGTAACAAGTTGAAGAAATGTGCACTTTAATCAAAAAATAAAGTTTTGTAAAATTTTCTTTTTATTTTCCTTACACCATTGTATATCGTTGTACGTATGTGACATCATGCACTGTAGTAGTCTTCTCATCTAGCAGTGATTGTGCAGATACTTTAAAAATTCATAACTTTTGAACGGATTGTCGGATTTTCCTCAAACTTTCACTGATGTGTTCTACTAATATTGTTGCATTCACTCAATCCACATGTACATGGACTTGTCCTTTAAGTTTAATATCAAATGAAAGTGCTAGTCGCACATCTTTACTTCATTTGTGTCTGCAATTAAAAAAAGAAATGCAATTCCCGAAATCCTTTTTTTCTTCATCATTCAAAATTTGTTGACCAATCCCATTCTAGTTTTGATCAAATATGTTCAGCTTGTACATTCATAGCCTACAAACTTTCCATCTTCTTGTTGTTGTATATTACAGCAGCAGTGTGTATGACAGTAAAAGTGCTGCATGATACAGCAATTGTACACTTCATTTGCATGCATGCCTGTCTTGGTATTAGTTTGTTACCTCCGCCAAGGAAGAAGGAGGTCATGTGATCATCGGCATTGGTTTCGTCTGTTTGCAAAATAATGCATAAAGTTGAGAACGGCTTTGAATGAAACTTGCAGGAAAGTTGATAATGACAAAAGGAACAGATGATTTGATTTTGATAGTGATCCGGGAATTTTTATGGATTTCTGAACAATTTTTTTTTTTACCTTTCAGCAGATGGGGTCAATGAACATGGGAGTTCAAGCTGCGTGTATTTGAGGTTTGCATGTTACGCACTCCAAAGCGCGTGCTCTGCTCCAGCGAGGCGCCACGCAGCTGGAAGCTGATAACGTAAGCAAAAGGCTTCTACACAATATTGGGAAATTAGGCAATTTTCAGCAGGTGTGTATAATGGGTGGAAATGAGCTGCTTGGCAGAGGTCTGCACACTAAGAGTGCTTTTCTAGTTTGTTCGTGTTTTCATTCTTTTTTGAGGGAGAATAAGAAACCAATGGACAATGGCCAAATGATAGCAGGCAACTGGTGCACTCTTAGCATGGGACTTTGAAACCTCCTGATGACCTTATTTTGTACTTTGCACTTTTGATATACAAAAAAAAAGAATAATATTGATATGATGTGGCAACATATCAATCTGCTGACTGTGCACAGAAGAAAATAAATCAGTGCTTTGTAAATTGTATTTTCAATCTACAGCTAAAGAAACAAATATTCTACTTCATTTGACAAGTAGAGTTTGAAATGAAAGCTACATGTAAAACACTGTACGTCTCTGCTTCATTTGGCAAAACAAAACCACCTTCTGAGAAAGAGAATGAAACAGATCATCATACATCATCATATGATAAGCACACACCTCCTCGCATGAGGTGTTATGAGTTTAAAGCAACTTTGGCCCAAATATACACTTTGCAGTGAATCACCTCTTACTAAATTACAGACTACCATTTTTTTTTTTTTTTTTTTCTTGATGAAAATTCTATGCATATTAGGAAACTTTGGAATAGTTAAAACAAAAACATCTAGTAGATGCACCCAGTGTCTACATGTACAGTTTTGAAATTGGTTTGGAAAAGCTTTGCAGGATGAACTCATCAAGTTTAAGTTTGACGCCATTCCATCTGGCCATGGCCCAGCCAACTTCAAAGCATCAACAAAATCTGGACCTGAATATGTGGAAATCACAGGGGAAGCATTTCTTGTTTTCTGTCACCCATTCCGACTATTTGAAAATCGTAAAAGGGTAATGCGCTGCACACACAGTGAATTTCTTAACAGGGTCACAGCACACTCTATTGAATGATCGCAGTGATTGTACGCGTTCGGATTCTATGCGTGCATGCTGTCCCACTGCTCAAGTGATCATCTGGAGGCGAAGGCTGGACTACACTGCACAAGTTGTGCACATGTCCGTGTACAATTTGTACAGTCAAACCAATTGCACAGCCAACTTCTGGTCACAATTTGCTGGAATATTGTCTGGACCCTCAGCCTCATCTTTCAATGTTAGGAGATGAGATTCTATATTGTACGTACTATTGTAGATGCTCTACATATGGCCTTTTTTACGATCAGTGGTGTAACTTTTGTACTCAGAGGGTCAAAATTTCAAACAAAATATTTTTTCATTATTCTGTTTGATTCCTGTTGGAAAGTATTCCAATTTTTGAAAAAATAACATTTCAGACCTTAAAGCTGAAGAGTTATTGGTGTAATTTAAGGAAAACCCTGGCACCTGAAGTACATTTAAGCAAAATTTTGTTTTCATGAATTGCACCATAATGACAAAACTCTGTAGTCAAACTTCACCATGCAAAGTTTATATGGTTAACAACAATATATAGTTTGTGAATCAAAACTATTTGGGGGTTGAATATAAAGTGAATTAAAAAAAAAATACATGAGATTTATAAATTTTTGGTAAAAATACCGATTGACATGCAATTTTTAAGATTTTAACTATTTATTGGAGGGCAAGCCAGGTCAAACTCTATACTATAACAAGTCTTTAAGAAGGGCTACCTTCCTATGTAGGTTAAATGAAATTCCAATCATTTCTTTAAATCTTGGATTTTTCACACATGGATGTTTCGGAGGTGACAGTTAACATAATAGAATGTTTCGGAGGTGACATTAATATCAACACTCAGTTTTTTTGAGAATAAGTGACAATAACACAAAACTTCTTCTTTTTATCAATGTTTTTAATAATTATAACTCGAGAACAAGAAATTAACTCTTGTTTCAAGCAGATAAACCACACAGAACAAGTGTTTTTTTACACTTCATTAATTAGCATGGGCACCGGTAGTTTGCCTTCCGTTTGGACGAAGGTTGTAAGCTAAATATTGTAATCTGAAGAAACATGGCATTCCATTTTCTACCTTAAATTGAGAAGAGAGTGTGAGATCATTTTAGTAATGTTTCTTTGCTCTCAGAACATTTTATTCCACAACACCAGGGAAGAATCACTTCGTTTCGGAGGTGACATTCAATGTTAACATTGTGTTGAAATATTCATTTACAGTAAGAATATGACAGACATAAGCTAGATATTGTAACCTGAAGAAAATTGGCATTCCATTTTCTACCTTAAATTGAAATGAGGGTGTAAGATCATTTTAGTAATGTTTCTTTGCTCTCAGAACATTTTATTCCACAACACCAGGGATGAAAAACTTTATTTCGGAGGTGACATTCAATGTTAACATTGTGTTCAAGTATTCATATAGTATGTCCCCCCCCCCCCCCCCAAAAAAAAAAAAAAAAAATACAATTAGACTTTTGCATTGATAGCACCCAATATGATTAAATCAGCTAAAATCTACTTTGGGGTCTTAAATTATAACATCTTAGCTCTATTTTGCAGAAAGCCCCAGTCAATTTGGTTAAGTGGTCTCAAAGAAATGTGGATTGTTATAAAGGATGTCAGGAGTCTGATTCTTCCAAGTTTAGCACTTGTATGCTCTTGGAACTGCATATTAATGTGTAAATACAATATACAGAACTTGGAGGGAAGGGATTCCTGACATGCTCTACAAAAATCCTCATTTCTCTTTGACCTCTGAAGCAAATTGAATGGGGTTTTCTGTAAGGTGTGGGCCATGAGTTATAGTTTCAATCCCTCAAATTGTATTTTAGATTGATTCACTATCTTTAAAGTTTAATATCGTTGCGGAGGGTACCATTGTAATTTTTTGGTGGGGACATAGGTTATGAATGCCAAAAGCAAAAATTCTTATTTGACTTGTATTATGTTTTTGTTTGCACATAGTATTATAAATAGATTAATTCAAGGATGTTCATGAATTCTCCATCATTCTTGATAGCCACCATACAAATGTTATAATACTGGTGAAAGGTGTTTGGTTCATCTGGGATAAATTTTCTATATACCAGATTCATTTAAACTGTTGACATTACTAAAATATATTTTATGTATCTTTCTGAATTGCTTGAAAATTACCAGCAAATCATATATATTAGTCACTTTTGAGAGTAAAAAGTATAAGATAAGAAAAAATCATTTTATTGTTTTGGAGGTGACACAACACAGAGACAACCCAACTTCTCAGGTGTTACAATGTAACTAATATATTGTTAACATTCATGTCTTTCCTCATGGCTTTAATTTTCAAACATAAGCTCTTTCTTTCAGTTCTTACTTGTTATTTTGTTTAGTTATTCTCTTTCATGATAGTGGATACCAGCTCATATTTTGTTTTAGATTGTAATTCATACTAATCTTTAGCAAGTTTTTACAGTTTGGTTAAGACAACAGTTTGTGTTTCCCAGCTGAAGAGAGCAGCATAATGCTTTCGTGTGAACTTATGGGGAATTTTTTTTTTTGTTCAGTAATTTTACCCATCAACTTCACAGAAGGTCCCGGACACAAACTGGTCTCAAATAACCCTATAAGGGACCGAAAAAGGACAAGTTCACCTCAATAGACACGAGGGTTGAGTAAATACAGCAATATTAGTAAAACACATCAGTGAGAGTTTGAGGAAAATAAGACAATCCGTTCCAGAGTTATGAATTTTTAAAGTTTCTGCTCTGTCAAAGCTGAATGAGAAGACTTCTATAGCTTGTGATGTCACACGTGTACAAGGATATAGAGAAAGTATCAAGAAAATTCAACATATTTTCACTTTTCTTGCATAACAAAAGAACACTTGACTTCTCTCTTTTGGAAGGCAGGGTGAATAATATTGCCCTAACATACATCAGTAGCAAGTTGAAGAAATGTGCACTTTTTTCAAAAAGTAAAGTTTTGTGAAATTCACTTATATTTTCTTTATATCGTTGTATGCATGTGACATCATACACTGTCGTAGTCGTCTCATCCAGCAGTGATTGCATAGATACTTAAAAAAACGATAACTTTTGAATGGATTGTCCAATTTCCCAAACTTTCAATGATGTGTTCTACTAATGTTGTTGCATTCACTCAATCCACATGTATATGAAGGTGGACTTGTCCTTTAAGAAACCATTTTCTTTTCCTTGAAATTCCAGTACTTAAAGCCAAATTCTAAGATAAAACATAATAACAAAACAAGGTAAACACATCAAAATTATATTGAGATAGAACTACAAATCTTGTTTTTGGATCTTTCCCTTTCCAGTCCTGGGGACTTGTTCCTCTGTTCACTTTAGTTGTCAGATAACTTCAATAATCTTAAAAAAATACAATATCATAAACAGTTGGTTCAACTTGGAAAATGTAATTATTGTCATATTAAAAAAAAAGAAAAATCACATAATTTTGTTTATGATTACCACGTTGTACATGGAAAAACAACAACTAAGAATTCAAGAACAAGTTGTGCACCAGCTATAGGCATGTGGCCTCTTTGTGGAGTTTGATTATTTTATGATTTTTTTTAAAGAGTGTGGACTAGGGCATGCATGAACTGCCACATGTATCACTTTGGTATCAAGGGAATTCTGAAGAGTTAGGTATACAAAAGTCACTTCTATTGTGATGATTTTTGTAGATATTAAATGTATTTGAAAATGTTAATAGATAGTGAAAAGGAACTGAAGTCTTGCCTTTCACTATCACATAACAATACGGTGTTAACAAACAATGTCACCTCCGAAACACAAGAAAAAGCAACCTACATGGAAAGCTGTGATTGGTAAATCTTCACAACTAAATTGCTTAAATTGGAAATCAAGCTTGTAAGATGAAAGCATCTATATGTTTACTTAACTAAAGCAGGAGAATTGATCTTGATTACAATATTATATATACAAGAGATGGGTGTATTTTGTGCATTCTCTTTGTTAAAAAAGTGAAAAAATGTAAATTTGCCCTAAAATGTACAGTATAGTAATAAAAATAAGAGTGAGAGTGTGTTAGTTGATTTCTCCACTTGGAGACTTATGTTACTAAAATAAATGAAACCATTGGTGTACATGATATGGTTTCTCTTCAATAGAAATGAGCAAAAACTCTTGTTAACAGTGTTTTGTCACCTCCGAAACAGTAATTCTTAGTTTTTATTAGATCTTAGTCACAGCTCACTGAAAACGCACTCCTTTTATCTTTTGCTGAGGCTGCATATCAATGATATCTGATATCAATATCATGCTTTTATAGTTAAAATGTGTAACAGAAACTGATTTCATTTCATTGGATGTTCGAAGGGAAGAAATTGTCCAATGATCGATCACTGTGATCTTTTTGAAATTACATATATCAATAAAATAAAAATACTGACATATCATTATTTATACCATGATTGATTTGGACCGAGGAGGCAAACCTTGTGTACCCCTGAATTTGACATACACAAAATGCACATACTTCACCCACGCCCACATACAGACAGACAGACAGACAGACAGACACACACACACACACACACACACACACACATATATATATATATATATATATATATATATATATATATATATATATGCGCGTATGCGGATGTATACATATACGCAATGCAAATAGACATATGAATATGATATATATGTATAATGATTCTGTTAGTGATCATCATGTTAAGAATTATAAGACAATATGATTATATGGCAGCATTATGATATAAGAATTTATTCATGTGTGCGTATGCGGATGTATACATATACGCAATGCAAATAGACATATGAATATTATATATAATGTATAATGATTCTGTTTGTGATCATCATGCTAAGAATTATAAGACAATATGATTATTATATGGCAGCATTATGATATAAGAATTTATTTATATATTTTTTGGACATATGATGTTATTCTGATGATGATTTGAGGTTAGATTGGATATTTGTATTGAATTGAATGATTGATTTGTGTATATAAAGGAAATGATTTAGAAGATTGGTAATATGTGAAATTGCATTATATATTATACGACACATCAGGTTATTCATATAATAATCGTTCTGTTGGTAGGTCTTGACGAAGGCCCAATGACGGGCCGAAAGCTTGACAAATAAAAGGGAGACTAAGATCGAGAGCAACGTCCCGCCTCAGTCCAATTTCTTTCAACTATATGCATCCAACAATGCGGCACCGCGTACGTTCGGGACCCAGGGAACTATTTCTCACATTATATATATATATATATATATATATATATATATATATATATATATATATATATCCCTAGTTGGCACCTTAGGGAGACATATTGGGGGGAAGTGTCTTCATTAGGGAGACAACTGGTCATTAAGGAGACAATTTTCGTGTCTCCATTGCGTAAATTGCCATTGAACATGTATTTTAAAATTTGCATATAAAACAAATGGAAATGTCTTCCAAATGACCCATCTAGGAGTATATATATATATATATATATTTCTTGTTGTTATTATTTTGTCTATGTTATGACATTGGTAGAAATTAAAAGAACAAAGCGAATGGTAATCAGGACACTTAGAACAGCGGGCTAGAATTAGGTGGCTCCTTCAGTGAAATGTAACAACACTTAGCTTGGTAGCGATGCACCTGCCCAATATGCTACAGTTGTCATTCCTATAGTCAGAGATAAAGATTAGGTCTACATGACAGGAACGGGTGATGGTCGTTATTCCGAACGTTCGTTTTTCCGAAACACACGAATTCTCCATAGGCCTACCTTGATATTCGTTAATCCGAAAATGAAATTGGGATTGCTGTATACCCCGAAGGTTCGTTAATCCAAAAAATGAATTGAAGTGTGCGTAGCTATGACGAATCTTTGTAATAACGAACCTCTAACCGACACGAACTACACAGCAAGAACTATTACTATGTTAACTTCTCGACGCCATGTTATGATTTTTCCTTCTTGCCAAAGGCTCGTTTTTCCAAAGGTTTGGGTGTTTTTTTCCGAAGGTTCGTTACAATTATTATCCGAAAATGAAAATAAGGTTCGTTTATCTGAAAATGAATATAAGGTGTATACTAATAACGACTCAACCTCCGGAATAATGAACCTTGGGAATAACGAGCCTTCGGAGTAACGAATTAGCCTTGTTTATTTTCGGATCGGTGAACCTTCGAAATAACGAATTTTCGTAATAACGAACTGTAACTGACACGAACACGTATAACACTGTCACTATTCTAACTAATTTTCAACGCCATGACTACTCCTTCAACTACTTCATCTTTTTCTTGAATCACCACTTCTACAACAACTTACAACGTTGTTAAAGGGATTTTATAGTTTTGGTTGAGACCTAATTTCAGGTTTCTAACATTTTTTGGTGAGATAATGAGAAATATGCTATGATGTATGAAAGAGCACGGAATTCCATGAGGAATCCAACGTTTATTTGATGAAAATTGGTTTTCAAATGGCTTTAGATATCCCAAACAGAGCGATTCTAATAAAGTGTGGGACCCACACTTTTTTACGATCGCTTTGTTTTACTTTGTTTTTGGATGTTACAGTCATTCCAAACCTGATTTTCGTCAAATAAACGTTGAATTCCTCTTAGAATGGTATGCTCTGTACTCTTTAATAAGCGTGTGCTTGGTATCTCACAAAAAGTTAAAAGCCCAATTCTCATCTTCACCAATACTGTACCATCCCTTTAAGTTGTTGTAGAAGTAGTGTGAGAAAGTAAATAGTTGCATTAATATTATGTAAACAACTCAAATATGCACAAAATTATAATCCACCAATGTCAAAACTGTTTAAATCATTACGCACACTTAAATTGCGAGACTTGAATAAAATGCAATTTAATTATGATGTTCTCTTACGCAACGCTCTATGCTAAAACTTTGTCATCTTATCTGCATAACATTTTTTCTCCAAATCCTGATGTAAATAATCGTTATGATACTATAAGACATCGTCAATCTTTTTCCATCGATAGTGCTGTTCAATACAAAGTCAAATGTGATACATCGAAATATTCATTGCGTCACGCTGTTCCTACCTTTTGAAATGTCTGATTTGAGTAAAATTTGACACACTTCTAATATCTTTAAAAGACAGCATAAACAAAATGTTGATATCAGTAAGTATCGATAAACTTGTGTCGACTTTGTTATATGAATATATGTCTTTTCTTATGATTTTTACTTTTCATCAGAAATTTTTTGATACTTACAATTTAAAGAAGTGTTATCAACGGCTACATCTTGGGGTATGTGCAAAATATCGAACTTGTTGTTGTTGTTGTTGTTGTTGTTGTTGTTGTTGTTGTTGTTGTTGTTGTTGTTGTTTTCTACGCACTTACCATTTCCGATCATCACACACTCATGAAACTTTGATAGTGAGTTTAAATAAGTATGTTCTTATATACCTATTTATAGTTTATCTGTTTTCCCATATCATCACACACTCATGAAACTTTGATAGTGAGTTTATATAAGTATGTTCTTATATACCTATTTATAGTTTATCTGTTTTCCCATAATACTCCTTTTTTTAACCTCGCTTTGTTTCTTCAATGTTTTCGCTGTTTTAAATCTTTACTTTGGTAATTGCTCACAATCATATAAAGGGGCCTACAGAGATAATGCATGCGTTGTCATATAATGTAATAAAATTAAATAAAAACTGAATTGAATTGAATTGACTATTTACTTTCCTTGTCAACAAACACCCGCAAAGAGAAACGGTTCCCATTTTTCTGGGCAATTTTGTTTTTGCAACCGATATAGAGTACCACGTCATCTCCCAAAACAAACGCACATATTCCCACATGCCCTCACTCGCAATACACACCAAAAGCCAAAGAGCGAATTAGAACAAAAAGAGAATTATAGCCCTCCCCAACCTCATGCGCTACACCACGGATCATGTATCAAATATGTACATGTATGTCATTATAGCTGGGATCTTTTTTGGGACGCGCCACTCGTGAGTTGAGAAAAGGAGGTTACTGCTTGAACTTGTAAAGTCGCGTGATCCAGGGGCATGTAGACCCTGATGTATACTATCGTCTTTGATGGTGGTATTTCAGCCGTCTTCTTTCTTTCTTCCTTCCTTCCTTTCTTCCTTTCTAACTGTCTTTCTTTCTTTCTTTCTTTCTATAGTCGTCTTCTTCAGTCTTTCTCCTGCAGTTTAAGTTTCAACTTTTCTATATATAGCACAATATGTCTGGAGAGTGTACAATAAACAAGGAGCTATTCTTTCTAACACCTCCCCTGTGTTATAGTCATATCAAGTGAGTAGACGAGCAGGAATGAAAAAGGAGCGGGTTGCATCATGACCACCCCCTCCCCCAAAAAACACACACACACACAAAACCCAAACATAAATAAATGAATAGATAAATAAAAACAGTTATAAAACGGATTTAAGCAATAGCAAGATCGAACATGCATAACCTGCGGAGATAATAGAGGTAAATGTGAGGAGGATTCAGGAAAGAGTGGAGATGGGGATATCCTGAGATTTTTGGGAGTAGAAAACTGTTTCTTTTTCTTCCTCCTCCTGATCCTCCTCCTCAATCCTCCTCCTCCTCCTCCTCCTCCTCCTCCATCAGTCTACCAACCACCTGGCCTCACCCTGTATCCAGGGCCGCGCGTGATTTGTGGCCCGCAATGACCTCCGCTGTCACTGGAGCCGATAGGCGAGTTAAGCCCGTGACATTTGGGGTCATCCCGTTGCTCTTAAAACACGGCTCGGCTCTGGCGCTATCGCGAGCGAGAGCCGCGGCCCTGCATCTGTTTTTCCCTACCGACCGACACAAGGCTGGATGTATTGTATTATAATGAGAGTCTTCTGGTGTCTGCCATCCGTAGAGGAAAGGGATTGCCACTGCCCGTCTCGTATACACTTGTACTTGGTGTGCACAACGCGCTGAAGTTCATGTGCCAGACTCCCTAAGCGGAGAAACGAGGAAGAGCATTCTGTCCGAGCATTCTAGTAGCCATAGCGTTCTAAATTTCACACTGTGTGGTATACATTCGTCAAAGCATCGAAGCCGCTGAATTAATACACGTAGGACTAGGAGCTGTATTTGTCTCGTCCTTTCTCTCTCTCTGTGAATGGGGATGCCCTTACTCCCTGCTGCGTAAGTAGGTAAGGATCCGAGAATAAGATGCTTGCCTACCACTGAGTGTATGGATGTGTGTATGTGTGTATATTAATATCATGTGCAATATGTGTATACACCGTATTTATCATAGTGGGTACCGTTGGTAATATTACTGTGTGAGTGGGCGTCTTTCCTTTATGTAGTCGCATATGCTTCTATTCAGAAGTGTGACCTTTGCTAAGTGGGCCATACATTTTCGGGCTTCACATCATCAATAAGAAAATGTTATTATACCGTCGTCAATTATGCGCAATTATATTGCTTTCCCTTCGATTGCCATTTTCAGAATGATCAGAGAAACTGTCAAAGGGCCAACATGTGATGGGTGAATCTGCTAATTTTTGACATAAATAATTGTTATCATAGTCAGTTGTAATCACATTGCTGTCTATCTTCTCACTATCTGAGTTGTGCTATGTTGTTGAATGTCTACGCAAACGATATCCTATCGAACATGATTTTAACAGGGATATTTTTCGTGCAAAGACAGATTTTAACTCCTTTGAGGTACTTCGCTTTCATTTCCTATTGTGAACCACAAATCCCACAATATTTAAAGTTTCCTTATAGCGCAATATCGGATACAGCATTTGTATAAACATGTCCAACCCTTATGGCTGTTTTAGTAGCTCAAGAAAGAACACAATATAAAACAAAAATGTCGGACTTTACTGGCTGAGCATGGGATGTCCACTTTCATATGGATTAATAAAAAACAACAACACGCGAGCGGCGTAATCATAAAACAATGAGAAATTCTGCTGGCTCTATATGATGTGAGCAATTAGGCCTACCGCTTAATGTTAATGAACCTTTACCATAAAGTCGGTACATTCTTACTTATTACTGTGCTATATATTATAAGGCCTATGTATAAAGATGAGTTGGACCGTAGGATGAAATAATGCCTTAGTAAAGGATGAGACAGTTCCGTGAAAACGTGCAAAACTTTTACAATTCTTCAGCATTCTTATTGATAGAGGTCCGCTTTTGAGGAAAAGTCTATACCATTCTATTTTGTGTGATCATAGTCTGTCATATTTAGCAAACACGAACATAATCATGTCTGTGGGCTTTGACGCTTGATGTATGAATTGATTTAGGCGTTTTTTAACTGTCTCATCTCCTTCCTCCCTATTTTTTGTTCCCTCTTTTTCCCACTTCCTTTCGCGTTCTCTCTTCCCCTATTTCCTCGTTTTCCCATACTCTTTGTACTTGTAAGCTCTTCACCCCCTCTTTCCCTTTTCCTCTTAGGTACCCATAATAGCACAAGCATATATTCCTTTGAGTGGGTACCTTCATTTTTTTTCGCAGAATGTATAAATGTGTTTGTATATTACATTCCTCTTCTTGTACTGATCATGCTGATCATAGACATGAACATGTTATTCTTTGCTGCCTGTGTATTCGATAAAATTGTTAAATTTCACATTCAAAAAAGGTCTATTTCTTTGTACATTCTGTTGAAAACAAAGTAAAAATAAGTTTGAATTGAATTGAATAATTGAAATTGCACTTTTGTTGAAATCACGTGGAAATGATATTGTTTTACTGCTTGTGGTGGAGTTACCACCTTAATATCACGTTGGGATCTGAAAACAAATATTTTTTTTTTCCCTTCCACAGGGTGTTTTATTCATACACATATTCAGAAAGTCACATTTACAAATAATTTTTTAAATACAAAACATCGACAAAGAGTGGCCTACTGCACTTGTACATATAACATATAACTTATATCATTTTTTTTATTTTATTGGCAGAAATAACCCTGAAAACACTATGAATATCATGCAATTTTAATATTCAAAAGCACTTAATAAATAAAGCCCATTTCTTCACAAAAGTTTTTTCTCTACTATTCATTTGACTTATACATTTTTCCATCTCAAAATAACATTTTATCTCAGATATTATATGTTCGAATGACGGAACGGTCTTTTTTAATTTCGCTGAAAAAATTTCTCTTCTTATAACAATCATCATACAGTTTAATGCACTGTTGTTGAGACCATATAATCCGAATAACTTGTGTTGGTTTGTAAATACAATTTGTTTATCTATCTTCAAAAGTAACCATCGCTCAAACTTATTCCATATATTATTTGAATAAGGACATGAACAGAATATATGCATTATGGTTTCCTCACTGTCATTACAAAACGTACACTTTTTATCTGTTACAAAACCAAATTTTAAAAGAGCATCTTTCATATATAATATTCTATTGAGAATCTTAAATTGAAACCACCTCATATTAATATCAATAGTTGATTCAAAAGGAATTAAACAGTATAAAGACCATGTTTCATCATCAAGATCCAACATGCTACTCCACTTAACAAAACTGTTACAATGTTTTGACGTGTGTCTTAACAACGTTTGATAAATATCAGAACAACCTTTCTTATGTTTCAGTATTACATTTAAACCATGAGGAATAAAAGGGTCTGCTATTTTCGACATGCGGTTTTTTGCAAATGATTGGATAGAATTACACAGTCCACCGTGCTGAAGAAAGTTAGTTTGTATATCAAACTTCCTCTGAAATTCAAAATATGAAAGAAATTTTCCATCATTATCTAACAAGTCATTTATAAAACGTACACCTTTTTCACACCAAGACTTAAAATATACAGTGTTATTATTCATTTTAATCAAAGGATTATTCCAAAGAGGCTGGCTTGCCCAATTATCATTTGTATTGATTTGTAGAAATTCTGAAAAAGCCAGAAGTACCTCTTTCCAAAAATCATTAGACATTACATTGGCAAGTTTTTTGTAGTACAGTGACCCCATAAATAAATGAAACGATACTGGTTGGGGCAAGAAAGAACGGAACATGTGGAACGTATAATTTTCAGTCTGCGGATCACAAATAAACCTTCTGATCCAGGATATTTTAAGAGATTTAGCATGCATGAAAATATCAATCATTTTAGTACCACCATGACAATATAGCTGGCACATTTGATTTCTATTTATTTTATCAGGTTTATTTTCCCATATAAACGAATAAAAACAACGATTTATATCTGTCAATGTTTTAAAATTTGGTTCAGGAAGTGATAACAACAAATAATTTAATTTTGACATCAATAATGATTTAACTACAGTAATTCTTCCTAAAACAGTAAGTGATCGTTTAGACCAGGAGGTCATTGTGTTTGTAATATCTTTCATTTTTTCACAATAATTTTGTTCAACCATTTCATATAATTTAACTGAAAATTCTATTCCCAGGTACCTAAAGTACCTACCCTGAAAAATCCAGTCAAAATTACAATCTTCCAATAATTTAATTCTACAATTCCGATTCTTTCCTATCCATATTATTTTAGTCTTTCTGGGGTTAATTCTTAAATTCGATATGTTAGCAAAAGTATCAAAAATCTCAAGAGCATCTTTTAGATCTTGATCTGATCCGTTAAGTGTTAAAAGTGTATCATCTGCGTATTGTAATACTTTAAAATTTTTTTCATTAATTTGCAACCCAACCACAGAATTTGTGTGCCTAATCATAATTCCAAGAATTTCACTGACCAACAGAAAAAGGTAGGGTGACAAGGGATCTCCTTGTCGACAGCCCTGTTCTATTTTGAATCTATCTGTAAAATAACCGTTCACTAAAACACTGGAAGTAGCATTGTTGTAAAACAACTGAACCCATTTTTTCATAGATTGGCCAAAGTTAAAAAAATCTAAAACTTTAAAAAGAAACTTATGAGACACAGAATCAAAAGCCTTTTCGAAGTCAATTAAAAGTAACAAACCTGGTATATCATGTAACTCTGTATATAAAAGTATATCATACAGTAAACGAATATTTTCACCAATGTATCGACCTTCCAAAAATCCGGTTTGATTTCCATGTATCAAATATGATAAAAATGTCTTAAATCTGTTTGCTATACAACCAGATGCCAGTTTATATATTACATTCAATAAAGAAATTGGACGCCAATTCTTTAGAAACTGTCGGGGTTGATTTACTTTTGGAATTAATGTGATTACTCCCATTTTTTGTGCTCCCGACATTTGTCCTGAAAAATAAGCATAATTTAAGGAATTTAACAAAAAAGATTTTATTTCCTTCCAAAAAACACGATAAAACTCCACGGTAAAACCGTCTAATCCGGGAGATTTATTACATTTCATATTTTTTAACACAGAGTATACCTCTTCTTCATTTAAGGGACCTTCTAATGATAACGACATTTGTTGTGATAGTTTTGGTATGTCAGAAGATGACAATAATAAGTCTAAATCTACATCTGTGGTTTCTTTTTCTTCATACAAACTGGAATAAAACTTAAACACTTCTTTCTGTATATCGCACTGATTCATAATAATATCATTTTCACAAAAGAGCTGACGAATTTGTCTATTAACATTATTCTGTTTTTCCAAGGTTAAGAAATACTTTGAGGGCTTCTCTCCTAATTCCATCCACTTAATCCTGCTTCTCATTGCGATTCTTTCATTTTCTTTTGAGCGTAATATTTCAAATTCTTCTTTCTGTTTATTTATTTCATCTAATATTTCGCTTTTATCATTACACAGTAATAATTTTTCTTCTAAATTTTCTATATTTTTCTCCAATTCCTTTTCTCTATCAATATTTTGCTTTTTAATATAAGAAACGTAAGAAATAGTTTCCCCACGTATTATCATCATTAAAGTTTCAAAAAATAACTGATCATTAACAGTCAGCTGACATTCACCAATTACGTTGTCACTGTGATCAAACTGGACATTTCCCTTTGCATAAAATATAATTGTATCTTTTATAATTTGTTTAATTTTCTGAACATATATTTCATCTTTCAATAAAATATTATTAAATTTCCAAAACCCTGGTCCCCGTTTAAACTCATTAAGATTTAAACTAAGAGAAACTTTAGCATGGTCAGTACGGTAACCTGAAGAAATATCAGTGTTACAAACTAAAGAGAGCAATTCGGAGGATATCAAAAAGAAGTCTAATCTACTTTGTTTAAAGGGATTTTGTTGCCGCCACGTATAACATCTTTCATCCGGATTACATACTCTCCATGGATCACATAAACTTAAATCATTTTTCATTGTGTCTAATTGTTTTTTGGCCCTAGGGTTATTTACATGTACATAATTATATGTATCGAGGGTTGTATCCTGAACTAAGTTCCAATCACCACAAAGGATAGTATGTGGGTTTTCGAATTCTAATATAATCTTTTGAAGGTCAACAAAAAAATCAGGTTTATCAGTATTCGGACCATATAAAGATATAAATGTCAGATTATATTCATATAATTTCAAATCTAATATCACAAAGTTTCCTGTTTTATCTATCATAACTCTATTAACTTTTACTGGGATTGTGTCTTTAAATAATATGGCGACACCTCTTGAGTTTGAGGTATTACATGAAAGAAAACATTCACCTTTCCATTCCTTACAGATTTCTGCCTCAGTGCTCGGTATAAAATGAGTGTCTTGAATACAACAAACATCATACTTTTTTGACTTCAGATAAGACAAAACATCTTGCCTTTTTTGGCTATTCGCTAGGCCACGACAATTCATCGAAATAAATTTTACATTATCCTGCATTAGGTAAATATACCTTCAGAAAACGTGCAAAAGGACAACCTGTGGAAGTAGTTTTCAAATGAATTACACACAATAGACTACAAAAGACAAATAGCAAAACACACACGGGAGAGGGCGTGCTAACCAAAACTCGGTTGCTTACCCGAAGAGTCTCAAGTGACCCCTCAACAACAATTAAAGATAAAATAAACCCAAAACCCCAAAAGAAGCTCCATGGGAACACCTACCCCCAGAGTACTTAGAAAAAATGTTTGCAAACCGAGATGCCACGAAATGGTGGCACCTCTGCGTGAAACAATTAAAATTAGCATGTACACACTGCTTTCAAATACTAGTACACCCCTGTAGCCCGCGTATGCCTCGTACCAACGTATTCGTGTCTGTCATGTATCTCGGGTCGAGGGAACCCTGAAAATACTTCAAACAAAACTACCATATAATGTCATAAACATGTATATATTATGCATACATGTATGTATAGACATATAATGTATAATAACACATCCATATCCATACACACACATGCACATACATGTATGATATACACTTTTGCAACCCAGTCATGAATAAACCAACCTGTGTGAGCATTCACAGGTGTTGAAAACCAACCTATCCCTTTCCGCCATGCAAAAACATAGCCCCATATTCAAAAGGAAAACATGTGGAATATCTGCCTATTCATTTGCACGTTCATGCATGTCAAAAAACATCACCCTTGGTAAACACGAACAATTCTCTGTTCAATGTCACTGCATATCAGCAAAGCAAACTGAAACTAACTCTTAAAGGGATTATACAGTTCTGGTTGAGACCCAATTTCAGGTTTCCAACATTTTTTGGTGAGATAATGAGAAACCTCCTATGAAATATGAAAAAGCATGTAATTCCATGAGAAACTCAACGTCTATCCGAAGAAAACCGGCCCCGAAACGCCCGAGACATCCAAAACAGAGCGATTCCAATAAAGTGTGGGACCCACATTTTATTACGATTGCTGTGTTTCACTCTGCTTTTGGATGCCCCAGCCATTCCAAACCCGATCCCCACCGAACAAACCCCGAATTCCTCCTAAAATGGTACGCTCTGTACTATGTCCCAAGAGTCTTCCTGGTATCTCACAAAAAGCCAAAAGCCCAATTTTCAACTCCACCAACACTGTACTATCCCTTTAACATAATATTAGAATCACTATTAACTTTAGCATCCATATTGTCTTGATTACACTGACCCCAAGTGATATCCACCCATAAAAGAAATACCAACCTCTGCGTGACACAAATGCAATTAGCATGTATCATCCCTTCACAGTACACTTGTATAACCGGTGTCATGCACAAACCGAGACGCAGGGGAATGACGGCACCTCTGCGTGACACAATTACAATTACAAATGTAGAATGTACATGTACACAGTTTTCAAATACACCTCTGCATCCAGCAGATATATGTTTTTTACCTACATACTCATGCCTGTTTACAAATATGCCCTCGTAATATGCCCTCGTAATATGACTATAATATGCCCTCGTAATATGACTATAATATCCTTGGTAGGGCTACTTGCCCCTCAATACCACTCACTTCCAATTCAATGATGATAATAATGATAATAGTGGCTACTTGTATAGCGCACATGTCCACTTTTCAGTGCTCATGGCGCTTCAAAAATGAAAAGATATCATATATTTACATGCATATACATAATCAAACGTTTCAACAAAGAAGAAAATGGTAAACAAAAACAAATATATACCAAATAAAGAATACAACAAATGCCAATTAAAAATACAATATTGATTCAACATTAACGACATACAGCAATTACAGTCCTCAGTATGAAAGGAACAGATAAGTTCTAAGTTTGGATTTGAATGACTCTGTAGATGACAGATCTCTTAACTGAAGAGGTAACTCACAGGATTCCACAATTTTGGTCCCATAACGGAAAAAGCACGATCACCATATCCATGTTTTACTCTGGGTGTTTACTCAAATGAAGATTGATTTCATTGGTCTTTTTACAGGATTAATGAGGATAATTTAATTGTTTCCCTTAAACTGAGGAAATAAGAAATCTAACGATTAAGATATGAACGGATTATACGTTGTTTCATTCTATTGTGTTACTATAGGCCTCTAAATGTTTTATATCTTTGTTACTTTGTCTTCTCCCCGTTCCTTCTTTCCAACACTATTTCAGACAGGTTAGATTGTATTGATAAGTAACAAGCTAATGCGAAGTAGTAACGTAAAAGAAATCAACAAATCAGTAAGATAAAGTCGAAATGTAATGGGTATGAGCATGACCATCGGGCGACAGGGGATTTATGACGTCATGTCTTGAGAGGACACAAGGGTAACTTCGATGTCTCGGTGACTCACGTGACAGTGATGTCAATCATGTACTAGTAATTTTAATTTCATTAAAGGGACATGCCCAACGATTTTTTAAAGGGACATGCCCAACGATTATAATATGATCTCACATCAAGAATTTATGTCGTGTATACATCGATAGTGCCATGTATGGATTTGTGAGATTTATTTTGGGCCTCGAGCAGATAAACTTTAACTCTGAAAAACCCAAGACATAATACCCTGAGCAAGGATGAGGACACTGAGACTTACATATATTATTCCAGTAATGCAGCAATGTAATATAACTTCAATACCATTCGCTTAGCAATGTTACCTGTGCACAATAAGATATATTTATGCAAGTTTTCTTTTTTTTTTGTCCTGCTTCCTTGAACAATAAATCATGCATTTTTTTTTTAATGTGAAGCTGCTATGTCATCATCCTCGTTCATTGTGTTTTGTTATGAATTTTGAAAACATTCTTATTCCTCATCCTTAAGTTCTGAAACTCCGATGTCCCCATGCAGTATGACCAATTTATGGATGTTCAAATGCAAAAGTCTGAAAATCATGCGAAACTCTCCTTTAATTTTGCTTCCGTTTAAATTTGTCTGACGCCATTATTTTGATTTGGACATAACAATGCATGTTAACATCACATAACATGACGAACCAGAGTTACAGAAGAATTAAAGTGTCTCTCCAGTGAGAATATCCAGTTACTCTCATTTTGTGATATAATTCTATGCTGTGATTCTGAACTGTGACATTTATGAGACCAGAAACGCATGAGAAGGTGATTTTGAAGTGTCCGGGGGTCAACGTGCTGAAAGATTTGTTTTCCCCACCCGAGTACGATATATTTTTATTCTATTGCAGTCAAGTTGAAGTTCCTTTCGCTTCACCGCCTTGTTTCAAAACAACTCACTCTTACAGAAATTTCTTCTAGAGAGAATAATTATGGTCGGTAAACGTTGTTTATACATTGTAGCGCGGGTTTACGGCAAAGATCTTCAAAGTTAGTTTTGAAGAGAGTTATTGTCTCAACTCTGTAGACAATGGGATTACTACGGAGGGGTACCTCCTCCTTTTTAGGAAAGTGTTTGAACTTTATGTTTTGCTTTGTTTTGTTTTTGTAGGTGATACTCGAAATCATTCAAATTCTTTATTTCCCCCGTCGGATCCACATCCAGGATACAGCCAAAATGGAACGCAATGCGAAAGAAACCAGACACGCTCTGACGATGGAGGAAGGTCGAGGTAAACCGTCTTTGGCCGAGATGTGCACGGGCGAGCGCACCAGTCGTCGAGTCTGCTGTAAACGCGTCCTGCCCTGGGTTCTCTTCACCTTCTTCATCTCACTGACTGTTGTTCTTTTGGTTCTTTTTCTGGTCTTTGAAGGTTGGTCGCTAGGGCAAGCCTCTGTTTATATAAGTCAGGATATTGTCTTTCTAATTACTAAGTATCATAGTCGGAAATATATTGAATATGAATAGTGTTTGTGCCATAAAATTGCTATGTTACAATATGTTTTGTTTGCATTCTATAGCAAGTACTGTTAGAAGTGCATTATGTTTGTATAGGTTTTCCCGGCCAATTTGATAAAAGGTTCATTCAGTTTAGCGAAAATCCTCGTCACTGTACATTCTGTCATTCAAAATTGCAACTTGTTCGTTCAATTTAGCATTTCGGTCAATGAAATTCGCACATATGCCTTTCGAATTCGTAAAACGGGCATTCAAATTGGCACGTACTCTTCAGTCATTCAAATTCGCCAGCACTGGCGGAAAATTGTATTTCAGTCATTCAATTTCGCGTATGGGCAGTCAAATTCCAAACATGTTCATTTAAATTGGCGTAATGTTATTTCCATTTTGTAAAGGAGAGAACCGTGATTTATACGCATTTGAATGTTGAATTTTTGTTTCATCCAAACGCTGTTAAGTATAGTAAAGGTATCTTTGACCCTATATAACTTCAGTTTGTTGTTCTGTAACGCCCCTCTTCTTTCATGTTATCAGAACTATACATGCACAATGGCATGCCATGCTTGCACCAGTACGATAGATTCACTTCACTTTCTTATGTCCAGTCATGGCAGCACGAGTTAGATACAGGCGTATCTCTTAAGAAGACAGAGAAAGAATCATAGAAGCATTTGAGGGTAATAACCTCGTTAATTGATGGCTAGAGCTGATCTAAGAACTTTTATTTATTCCTAATGATAATTAACGCAATCTAGCACCCACCAAATTAAAATAATGAAACATGCAGATGAAAGAAATAATCACGATTTAAATTGAAACCTCCTTCTCCCAATTAATGTTAAAACAAACTTAAGATCAATGTATCTGTGAATGAAATAATGCTATCGAACATTATAAACACATGCTCATATTTTGAAAGTACTGTTGCAAAAGTGATATCAGAATAAAAACATAAACGTGTCTGCTAAATTGACTGCAGTAAATGCGAAATTGGATGCCCAAGAATGAATTCGAATGAACGAGCGCAGGGTATACGTGGTCACGTGACTATCGTGCTAAATTGCATGAACGATTTGCGAAATGGTGCGTGTCTTACGAATTTGAACTGAAAAAGTGCTGATTCGAATGATGTAAAAGGTAATTTGAATGCTCCAAAATGAATTTGAATGAAAAGATTAGAAGATTGAAATACCGAACATGCCGTCTAGGCTAAATTGTGCTAAATTGAATGCAGCAAATAGGGATTGGACTGAAAAAAGTGCGAAATTGGCCGGGAAAACCTATATTATCGGCATCGTATATCTATGATCAATATTAATGTACAATGGTACATAGATGAATATGAATACATTATATTGGTGTATTGGTGTTTCTATTTGTTTTCTTTTCAGTGTTCCATGTCCTACAAGCTTAGCTTTTTACAGTGGAACACTCTTTTCCATCGTTGTGATTATACTTCTTCTTCTTTGTTACAATGGCAAAGTGTGCATTGTTCCTTTTTTCCGCTATGATACCAATCGTGCATATATTTCATATTGTGTTCAATGATCTGTCCCTCCAAACTGGATGAAAGTCGAACTGACACACGTACTGCTTTAGATCATTATTTTTTTTTCTTAATGGAAATGAATGAGCAATTGAATTGGATTGAATATATTCTAAATAATAATGTTGGTGATGTCATCATCGAAACCTCGAAATCAAATATCATCAGAGCGGTAACTCTGTCCGAGGAAAGCTTTTTAACAGGCGGGAAGTAAAGTTAGTCAGCTGCTTCAGCATGAATGTATAATCGTTTGTAACTAAGAATATAAAATGGTAAATACAACTTTGTATTTCACTGCGGTTGTTCACCTGAATTGAGGTAGAAACTTGCAATAAGTGTTGAGTATTTTGCTCAATATTTTTAGATTGACTGCGTAGCTATAGATGATGTTGCCAGTATAAAACACAAAGCGAGGAAGTGGGTAGGTTTGATGTTTATTCGCAAAAAAAAGGAAGAAATGCATTGTCTGCTAAAAACAGTCCACGCATTCACTTATTAGCTCTTTATTTTATTCGGCACGCAGAACAATATGGGTCAAAATGCAGAGCAACTGAAAACATGACACCTGTTTACCTTACATCTTGTGTCCACATTGTTATGCTTTCGGAGTCACATTCATGTAATACGAACCTTGTACACCTGATAGGAGGTTTCAAATTTTAGAAAACAGGTGATTTTTTTTTTTTTTTTGTCTCACAGTCTTTCGGCACTCTTCCGAGCTAACATCGGGGTTTAGTAGCTCCATCCATCAAAATTCTTAAGAATCTATTAAACTTCGTTTGTAGACACTTTGATCCCCCCTCCTGTGTGTATCATCGTATTCATGAGCTTTTGTTACATTTTTTTCCTTCATGTGTTTGTTTCGTCAACAGATTACAATATACATCAGAGGGAAAGTGTTACGTCAGGTAATTTGCATGTTCATATATTCATAAAAACTAGGCCTATTTAGCATCTGCATATTGGAGAATCTACATTTCAGATTTTCAGAGGTGTGAACACTTTGTTATACTTGGGAAAAGAAATTTGATCACTATGAATGCGAGCCACCGAGTTTGGTTTTATTGTTTGTGCGATTTTTCTACAATGTTCAGCTGAGCCATACACAGTGTTCGGGTTTTTACTTTGTTCTTGTTTTTGTCGAGTGGTGCGAAAGAAAACATAGACCTATAAAAGAAAAAGTATACATAACGGGTATAGCATGGTGATAAAATTCATCGTGTGCAATAAAGAAGGTACCTGGGCTTTCGTCAAAAGTACATTTCAGCAAACAAGGGTTACCATGGTTACAGGGGTTGACCCCATCCATGAGCCAAGAATTGATGACGTGACGACCCATCCATCGATCCATTCTGCAAAACAAACTAGTTGAAACCCTACTTTTAACCCTCAGTTTTTTTTTAAATGCTGCCGTATAATATTTACATCTTGGGATCATCTTGACGCTGATCTTGTGGGGGTAAAAATGGTGCAAACGACAATGCTTGAAGTATATGCTATACCAATCACAGTACCCCATGATCATAAAAGAGCGGCGCGTGCATTGAAGAGGTTATTCCGGCTAAATGAGACTACATCACATTATTGATTATAAACTAAGTTTAAGCAAACCGGAAAATATCATTACGTGATGTGCGTACACCCAAAGCAGTATAGTAAAACTGAAGCGTTAAGATTAAAAGCATTGATGTAATATAATGACTCAATTCAATGTAAAAGTTGTGTAAACATTGATTTTACAAGAATGACATAAGTTGAGTTTTTGTTTGTTTATGGGTGTGTGTGTGTGTGTGTGTGTGTGTGTGTTTAACAACATAAGATAATTTGAGTTTCATTGACATGGTACCAAATGGCTTGTGGGCACCGTTTTTGCCAGAGCGTATAGCCGTGCACTATAACCATGTATTCATGCACGACATGCCAATATAATTGCATGCACTTCTATTTACATCGTAACATGATTCTAAACAATTCATTATCATACATTAGATGCATTTCGACTGTATAATTATAGCCCTGCAATTTCATGCATCGCGGCCAAAGATTGAGAAAAGGGTGATTAAGTACACGTATATTTAATAAGTCGTAAAAATCGAATATATTGCCTTCGGGTTCATGTAGGCCTGGTGGTGCCTCCAAGATCTTGTATTCTTTAGAAGCATTCGTAATTCATACACCATGTCATGATACTTGGATGCTTTCTTTCCCCCAGATCCAAACTCGCCACCCGTGATTTCCACTTCATCGTCGCCATCGGCGCTGTGCATTCAGGAAGTCGTCGAGCCGCACCGCGGCATCGATCTCAGGGTGTCGGGTGGGCGCCCGACCGACATCGAGTCTTGGCCGTGGATGGCCTCGCTACGGGACCAGCACGGCTCGCACATGTGTGGAGCGACGCTCATTGGCGATCGATGGTTGCTGACGGCTGCTCATTGCCTGTAATGCGTTTCACCAATGTCGTAATACATTTGATGATGATATTTATACCCTTTTCGACTTTGCAATGATAAGACGTTAATATAAACGTTCTTTTCCCCACTTAGTTTGATAATGGCTCTTGACTGTTCATGAATAGTTTTGACCAAATACTTCGATGGTGAAATTAAAGAGTCATGGTAATTGTGTAGCTGTCTCTTTATGTATATAAGAAATATATTTCTTCTTCTTCTTCATCTTCTTCAAGCGATCATTGATGACAAAGGTGACGCTATGGATACTATTTACAAGAAAGACAATCTTGAATCTCTGGCAGCCAGACACTGCGTCATTTTGATGCAGACAAAATAACCCAGCTGACGTTTATGCCACATTTACACGTATGCCTCACTGGAAGAACTTTGTCGACAACGACACTGGTCACATGCTATAGTTAGGCCTATTGTGTAGGAGCTCACAAGAGGTTTCAGTCACATTGGCCCGAATTCACGAAGGTGGTACAATTTTTGTCCATGGTTTAAACCATGGACAAAGACCGTATTTTTGTATGGGGCGCAAAGTGTCGCATGGCCTAGTTCGTTACGAAATCAGTCATTTCGTCGACGAAATGATCATTTCCTAACGAAATGACAACATTTCGTCGACGAAATGAACGACGAAATGACTGATTTCGTAACGAAATAGGCCATGCGACACTTGGCGCCCCATACAAAACTACAGTCTTTGTCCATGGTTTAAAGGGACTGTACAGTACTAGTTGAGGTGGGGATTCATGTTTTGAACATTCCTAAGTGAGATAATGAGAAACCTCTTATGAGATATGAAAGAGCATGTGGTTTTAAGAAGGATTCAGCGTTTATTTGATGAAAATTGGTTTTCAAATGGCTGAGATATCCAAAAAAGTGATGATGATAATAAAAGGCGACATGCCACAACTTTATTAGGATCTCTTTGTTTCACCTTGTTTTTGGATATCTCAGCCATTTCAAAACCGATTTTCATCGAATAAACTTTTGATACCCCAGAGAACTGCATGCTCTTTGACATCTCATAGAGAGGTTTCTGAATATCTCGCAAAATGTTAAAAGCTAAATCTTCACCTAGACCAGAACTGTACACACCCTTTAAACCATGGACAAAAATTGTACCACTTTCGTGAATTTTGGCCATTGTGCTGTAGCACCAAAGTAGGAAGAGTCAAAACACATTACAATCAGAGTCATCTGAAGAGCATACTGTGATCTGTTTAACCGTTTCGCCACCAGGATGGCCGTTGTGTTTTCCATCGAAGTACAGTTGCTATTATCTGTAAGTACCGACAAAACCCCGTCCATGAGACTTGAAATTTTATCAATTATGTTGAGCTCATATTTTTGAAATATAATTACGTGCATATTTTCTTGTTGCTGCAGTGAAAACGAATCTTCACGCGAACTTGGCTCCGTCGTTATGGGCGACACTTCCCTCGCCGAGAACTCCAGCAGTCACGTGACGAGGAACTCGTTTCGGATCTACATGCACGATGAGTTCGATGCGGCGGCGTTCACCAACGACATCGCCGTCGTCCGCTTTGACCCACCCGTAGGGACGTCAATTGGGGTTTCCCCGGCGTGCCTCAATGACGACACGAGAGAGATGGAGTTGTTCACCACGTGCTACGTGCTTGGCTGGGGGAAGACGTCCTTTTCCGGTAAGGACGATCCCTGGATTAATTTGGACGTCTTTCATCATGTAATGATAATCCATTTTATCTTCCTTTGTTTATTTTCTAATAGCGACTGTTACACTATCGATGCTTGGAGGCCTTACTTACAAAAAGAATGTTAACATAATCCCAATACAGTTTTCTGGTTTGACAATCACCATACTATTGCTACTGCCGCTAATATCACTACAACAGTTGTTGTTACTACGAATAATTATGATTTTAATGGAGAAGGCCCAGTTAATAAATTTTATCACTGTTTGTAACAATAATTTATGATTGTGACGGTAACAATAGTTCATCTTTATTGCCCTCGACTGCTTTTTTGATGACACAATGAGAAAATGAGAAAAAAATTAATTACAAGTGTATGTGACCATCGGGGAGGAACATTGATTGATGCGATGCGACACAGAATAAGCATAATGAGAGTCTAGCCTAGAAATTTAGACAATCAAGAGAATATATAACAATAGCCCTACTTCTGTTTCTTCTCTTTCTGTTCCCTTCATTGTTTCCTTTACGAAACATTAAGACCTTTTCTTTCACCTTCTTCTGACTTTAAGCCTGCAGTTCATGGCTTTGCCTCTGCTGGTTGTTTCAAGTTATGATTGATCTTGCATAGCATGTTTTCGTTTTTGTCAAGCTCCCTTGAGAAGCAAGGCTCATTGATACACGCGAACTTTCGTTCGCGTTTAGGTCATCACACGTCTCGCGAATTCCAGTGAGTGTGGATAACTCTGCACAGTCACGCCTTCCTCGATCAGCCTCCCACAATTTTGCAGTCAGCCTGCAGAGGCAGTCACCAGATCATTATGAAAATCGCTTTCCCATATAATTATGAATAAATGGATCTCGTGTCTGTTTGTTAATGCCCTCCCAATCACATGAAGATTTCACGACCTCCGGCTTCTGTTTAACATCACATAATATCTCTTCTCTTGAGGCAACATTGGCAGTCATGATATTTTTTTATTCTCCCTCCCTGCGGAGTCAACCTACCCTTTCTCTTTTCACCAGGCCCAAAAGGCGGTTCTATAGGGCAATATACCCCAGACCCTTCCCCTTTCCCTAACCCTAGTCGTAATCCTGAACCTATAATCCTAACACCTACTCAAACTCTAACCCTAACCTAACCCTGATGTTTTACTCTATTCCTATCACTAACCGGTATTTAGCCTGGGGAGGGGCACTGTCATTGTCCTCGCAGGGTAATTGTCCTGATAGAGAGAGACTCTTCTGGAAATGTGCTACATTGATATACACTGTACAACATCCGTCCTTCTTAGTTTCCTCCTCTTCCTTTCCTCCTCCTCCTCCTCTTCATCCACCTCATCTTCTCCTACTGTTCCTGATACTCCTGTACTACCACCACTTTCTAGATTATGAAGACTATTATTATCCACTAATTAACACAGAATTGCTCTCATGAATATAGACGAGACACATTGTTCTTTTTGTTTTGTTTTCTTTTCTTTTCTTTTGGTTACCACACTTCGTCAGTCTTCAACTTCTTCATTTTTTTTTAAATTTACGCTTCACCTTCTTCTTTTTTTCTCTTGCTTTTCTTACAGAGAACCCTCCACTCTGTCTTGTTAACCATACTCGCAGTATGCCGTGTATAATAATGCAGTCTGATAGCAATGCTGATAACAACATGAAATGGCTTGTTCTTGTTATTGTTGTTATTCATGTCTTTTGATATTCTTTCCTTTTTCCTAATCTTCCTTCATCTCCTTATACCACCACGCACGGTTATTATCATCATTACTGTTGTTATGTTGTTGTTGAAGATGATGATGACATAATGCCCTCGGAGAAACTGGGCACTAATTTATAAAGTGACTCCCGGGGAATGCCATGTTAAAAGCTACTGATGATAATGTATCGTCTTTTCAGATTTCGGTTCCACGATACTCCAAGAAGGGAGGGTACCACTCGTACCTCTGGACGAGTGCACGAAAGCCTATGCCGGCAGACACCACCTGAGCGATCACGTGATCTGTGCGGTGTCGTCCGATGCCCAGGTTGACACCTGTAAGGTATCTATCAGAACTCGATTATTTATATATGCAGACCTTCCAAGTTGGAATGACAAAATAATGCTAATAGGGAGCTTTAGATTTTCATGATGCGGACGTTCGGGGGTGGGGGGGGGAGACATGTTCTGCGCATGCGCAAAATCGCTTATCAAAATCGATCTATCGAATGCTCGGTATATATATCTCGCGTCCTCCAAATGTCCTCTGGGTTTTCACTACGCGTTCTGGGCTGTTTTTTTGCATTCGCTCAATACATTCACGACGCAGAGAGCACACCAAGATATGGCTTTCCGGACATACACTGGAATGGTTTCAGTCATACCTGCTTGGTAGGAGTCAACGAGTAACCATCTGCGGCTCTTAGTCTGAGAGGTTTGATCTGCACTGTGGTGTTCCACAAGGATCCTGTTTGGGTTTCCTCTTGTTCTCCATCTATACATCTGACCTGTTTGATGTCCTAGAAAAACATCTCCCACGCGCCCACTGCTACGCTGATGATACTCAACTTTACTTTTCATTCAGGCCTGATGGTAATGTTAGTGAAAGAGAAGCTGTAGAAGTGATGGAGTGCTGTCTCAGGGATATTCGAACTTGGATGGTAACAAACAGATTGCTAATCAACGATGATAAGACTGAGTTCCTCATCATTGGCACACGACGACAACTCCAAAAGATCAACATTCCCAACATCAGGATTGGGAACGCTGACATTGTTCCTGCATCTCATGTCAAGAATTTGGATTGCATCTTCGATTCAACCTTGAACATGGATCAGCATGTCCTAATGACATGTAAGGCAGCCTTCTACCATCTGCACAACATCCGTCGAATTCACAAATATCTGGACCAGAGATCATTACTCACCATCATTCATGCCTTCACCACCAACCGCCTCGACTACTGTAATGGTCTGCTCTACGGTGCAACTGCTACCCAGATTAAGAAATTACAGCGGGTTCAAAATGCAGCTGCCAGACTTGCCACAGGCACATTCAAATTTTCCCACATGCAACCGGTCCTCCGTCAACTGAACTGGCTTCCCATCGGGTCCAGGATCCACTACAAGATACTTCTGCTCACTTTCAAATGTATCCATGGTCTTGCCCCTCCTTACTTAGTTGAACTCATAACCATCCGTCACCCATCCCGGTACACCCTCCGCTCCTCACAAGGTATCACACTGAATCACCCAACTTCCAAGATGCTGGCCACACTTGGTGATAAAGCATTTTCATCTGCTGCTCCCAAACTGTGGAATCAACTACCCAAAACTCTCCGAAGCCAGCAATCTCTCGTCACCTTCAAAAAACATCTAAAAACTCACTTGTTCCGTTAATATCATCAATAATCCACTGGTAAAGCGCATTTGAACATGTATGTTTATGGAAAATGCGCTATATACATGTATTATTATTATTATCATGTGATGCACTGATCATAACATGGGGGCGCCATTTTACTTTTTGATAGGTTGCGTCCTCGCGTAATTTAAAGCTACTTTGCAATACGACGCAGGCTCTCTAGACCGGCTAATGCAATCTTCGTTTTAAACGTCCACATCGCAAATCTATAAAGCTCCTTAATCAATCGACCGACACCTTTAACTTTAATCATCGGATGGAGTACTGGGAACATATTGATAAAATAATGTGTTGATTGTCACTAACAGTCACAGATAACAGAACATGAAATGTTACTCTACGTCGTCATGGTGACATAGGAACATGCACAATATGCACATATTTTCGTACAAAGACAGTTGGAATAACTCATCGTCTGATAGTGCATATTAATGAACAATGATCGATCAGCTAACCAAGTTTGAACCTTTTTGTGCTTTGAAGGGTGACAAGCAGAGGAAACCAAATAACCTTGTATATTTAGTGCCCAAAGTGACTGGCATAAAAAGAATTAATCTACAAATTAATAATAATTATTGAGGATGTGATACCGATAATGTAAAGCAACTTAAACAAATCCAAAGAATTGACCCTTGTCAACTTACTTCTAAAGTATTTTCTTCCAAATTTTTTTCGCTTGTAGTAAAACAACGTTTCAAAATGCATGTGTTCCGATTTGCTACTAGAACAATGCTATTAAAAGCACGCACGCACATGCACACACAGACACGACTCAGAATCCATTCATGGATGTTGTTGCACGCATTCTCTAAGTGATCCAAATGACGAAATAAAACAATAGAAATCGTACTGAAATTGGTGTTCATTTTTTTATCTCATTACAAGATATTTACCTCCGGAATTTTCAGCTGTCAACGCTACAGCCTTCATCAGCGGAATGACCAGTCTTGTATTGAGATCAAAATTAACACCAATTTCAGTTGAATTTTCGATACAGATGAGCTCCTACTCTAATACAAATCGTATTGGTTTGCAGGTCGAACACATTTGTCATTTTCATCAGTGTGACGAACTTTCTATGTAACAAGATATTTAGTTTTTATTTGCTTTATTTGATGCATCATCAGTATATCGTGATATTGAGCACCGAAAAGGTGGACCTGTGCGTTATACAAGTAGCCACTCTATTATCAAAATCGAAATATCTTATGAAGTGATTGAATGTGATCCTTTTAGACAACACTCGACAGTTTTTATTGTTTTATTGTTTGCAAATTATATTTTGTATGGTTTTTTTCTGTTTGTTTGTTGTTATCCACTCAAAGTTTATCCACTTTATCTTTTTGCTGGGCCAGCAATGCTGGAAACGACTTAGTCATTTTCCAATAAGTCACGGTCGTTAGTATTGAACATTGCCTTGATGAATCACTATCGTTATCATAATATTATTGGGTTTCGTTCTTGCATGAATAGGGCGACAGTGGTGGTCCGCTGATGTGTCGTGACAACGCCACCAACGCCTGGTCCGTGGTAGGCGTCACCAGTTTTGGCTACGGCTGCAACACGCCTACCAATCCAGCGCCCGGCGTCTACTCCCGAGTCTCCTGGTACTTCTCAACCTTCATCAAGGCAATAGTGGAAGATGACACAGACCAAAGATGACATCACTTCCGGTAAAGGGTGGAGCCGCGCCTTTAAACGCCGTTTATGTCTTGCCTCGAAGCGTATTTTTCTTTTCTTTTTGTTTCGTCACTCCTGTTCCTTACGGGTACCAAAGTATGCTTCCATTCATTAATTTTGATAAGAAAATAGTATTGTGAGCAGCCGTGTAGACTGCATGGCATTTCGTATCAAGAAAGATAAGATACATTAACACGTAAAGCGGTTGTAAATATATGACTAGATATAATCATTATCTCTTTTATGTGGTTATCAAGTGTTAGTTTAATTCATTTCAAATACTAATCAAGTAACATTGTAGAGAAATATGTGTGATTTTTGGCCACATTTTACTACAGGCTCCCTCCACTCTCTGTGATTACGGAGAGCCCCTGAGGTAAACATTAAATTCGTCACCAAGCCCAGGCATGATGCCATTGATATCTATCCATTTTATCTATGAATATATTTATCTATTAGTGTGTATTTATCTGTCTACACTTCTTTCTTTTCTTGTTTCTTTGTGTCTTTCCTTCTTTCTTTCTTTCTTTCTTTCTTTGAACTCAATTTTGAAATGCAGTTGTGGAGTCAAACATTCCCTAAAGAATGTTATTAAGTAAATTATATTGTATGACAAGCATTTCTGAATATAGAAAATTCTACATAATTAGCATCGCTATGGAATCAATGACAAAGCAGCCACTGAATAAGGGTAACATTCACTTTTTATGCTGACGCCAAATGTAAAACCACCTCTCAGTGTTTAATGCATGCATCTCGAGTATTAAGGTTAGTGTATGAGGCACTGAACGCAGCGGGTAATAAAAATGCACGATGTACTCTTTTTGAAAAAAAAAAGAAAAATGACCGAAATGGAAAAAAAAACCGCTTGTGTCATGTTGACTATGTGTACATAGTATACTCGCATGCTTATGCATATATGCATTTAATTTTTCCCTGTTGTTTGTAAAATGCTGTTAAAACTGAGGTTTTTTTTTCAAGTAAATGTGTATCAGAGCGCTGTTCAAAGCAATATTATAGAACATCGTTGTATTGTAATAGACATACCGCAGTGCCTTTGTATAAAGTTACAGAAAAAAAAAGAAAACACTAAAAAGCAGACAAGAGTGTCAAAATACGTGGTATGCTGTGCTATGTTGCCTGTTGTATAGGCAATTGGGACGTGCATTCGAAAGTGCAAGAAACCTGAATCAAGATTTGTCAAAAGTATCTAGTGTGAACACATTTTTTATGACGTCACGCATGCTCTTTGTCATCAGCACTCAGTAATCCATCCAAACTTAACCCTGTTATAGTTGTACAGTTTTAATCCCACTCAGGTGTTACAAGTGCCTCAGTCCAACAGATGGGCCATTGTGACAAAGTTAGAGATATAGGAGATTAAGTAATCTCTATTATTATCGGCAATTAGTTTCCAGACATCATTCTGTGCAAATTGGAGACGAAAGCGCTCCAGTCAGTCGGCAAACTATATAAGCACAGGAAGAGTTTAGGTCTGAAACTGAAAAAGGTTGATTACCCCCCTCCCCCCCCCCCCCTCCCAACGTAGTCTCAAATTGAAATTGTCAGATTTCCT
This sequence comes from Diadema antillarum, assembly GCF_040938485.1. NCBI lineage: Eukaryota > Metazoa > Echinodermata > Echinoidea > Diadematoida > Diadematidae > Diadema > Diadema antillarum. The sequence goes on from NW_027272661.1 coordinate 99,351, forward strand.
CAATATGCATGGAGTAATCCTTATTCCGGAGTGTTGATGCATATATCGTGTTGGACTGTGTTGGATTGTGTGACGTTTCAAATGAATGACTCCCTCAATTTTATTTTCCAGCATCGTTGTAGTGATAGAGAATTATTTCTCTATTTACTCTTCTAGATCAGTGTAATAGTTTGATTGATGATTTCTCAACAATGTTGTCGGCGGTCCCTGATAATTTTGAAAGGTAAATCTAAGCAAAGTTCACACTCATGTACGTACTTTTTGGTCTGTTGTAGTTTTAGTTTTGTTTTGCTGTATTTTGCACACGATTCCGAGAAATTGTTATTAGTATGATAGAAACGACAGATCAACAGCAGAGAAATACAGTGTACAACTCAAATCTTGAATTCCACTTCTACACTTGGACATCCATGCATGAGTATATTCACAAGAAGTTTTCGATATCTTGGTGGAATGGGGCATTGTTAGTGGTAATGTGTACAAAACTTGCGGGCTGAATTCATCTGCATGTTCGTTCGTATGCTTTGTTTTGACTGTTTTTTTTTCTGTTTGTTTGTTTGTTTTGAAATTCCATAGGCGCACATGAACTGATGCGTGCGTATTGTTCTGGACAGACATTTACGGACAAAATGAGTTATTTGCTGCACATGACTATTGTAATCTCTGTTATCCGCTGTCAGTATGTTGATATGTTGTACAGAATCGTTGTTGTTGTTGTTGTTGTTGTTGTTGTTGTTGTTGTTGTTGTTGTTGTTGTTGTTGTTGATGATGTTGGACTTGAGGACTCTATGCATTGTCTTTTTGCATATACATGTATCTTATACTCTTGTTATATTGTGAATGCGAAATAAACAAAAGGAAACAAAACATATGTACTAATTGCCTTGCTCCATTCTGTCCTTGTAAAAAGACAACAGCTGGTACACTCTCGCAACCTTTGAACTCGTGTAATATACTTAAAGTAATTCCACCTTATGATCAAGCTGAAGTAAAACAAAAAACAAACAAACAAACAAACAAACAAACAAACAAAACAAAATGTGTGGAATTTAGTCGGACGAACAGAGTGGTAGAGTTCACAACAATTTCGTACACAAACTGATGGAAGTTATCGAAATTCACAGCTTTGTCACGCTTAGTGATATTGTTTGCAACCTCATAAATATTATGCAAATTAGCCGAGGTTGAATAATGATATCATCAACTCACAACCTTCCTGTTCGTTTGTACATCGACTTATGATAAACATCATGCCCTTGATTTTGACAATCTATCAACTCAAAACTCTAAATCCCATTATCATTAAGTTGTCGCGAATACACATGTACTCATCATTAATTTGGTCAACAGTTTAGAACTAAAACCCTCTCCCCATGTCAATAGTACAGTACTACATTGTATAGAGTATTGCAACAACACATGCATATACATGTAGGTATATACACACACAAAAAAATGTTGCAATGGCCTATGTTTTTCCCTTTCGATTTCCATGCCGAAAGAAATAAACTAGGACTGGTGAAAACCGATGCGCTGGCATAGCTGGCAGAAAATTTATGAGACCACGTCATGGCATTATCACTTCATGAAATTTGCATAATTATGCGGATGCTAGTATACTGTACTAGTATCGCTATTTTCTGGAATTCTTTAATTTCCATTACCAAAGACAACGCTGCTAGACATGATTCGACATGACGTAGCGTTACGTCACAAAGACGGAACAGCGTCATTGAAAAGTTTGATACATGTATAGAAAGTTTGGGATTTTCATATTTCTAGTTTCCCTACTTTTTGGAAAACTAATATCACTCACAAAATCACAATCACACAAATAGCGATGATAATGTCGACGCCCCATAAACTTTCCACTCTAGCTGTTCTGTCAATTTAGCTTTTATATCAATTAACTCCATAATTTTTTTTTTCATCAAGGAAGCTACTGCTTTAATTGTTTCCATTGAGCATCTGTGTGCTTGCCAATGTATGACAATAATAATCATCACATCATCCAATTAACGTGACTATTATCACCCTTTCTTGCCAAAAACGTGTGAACTTTCGTAATTATATCTTCTCTGGATTTTTTTTTTCTTGTTTGACATTACGCTGTAAATAATCATTAGGCAAAGGCAATGATATTATGGCACTGAAGTTCTACAGGAAATAACCGCCATATGCCAGTCCTCTTCAGTATCCTATGAAATACTGAAATAAAAACACGACATGGATGACACTTTCATTCCCATGGGGGAAAAATAGTAAAAAAAGAAAGAAAAAAAAAACACACACACAGAATGAGACACACACACACACACACACACACACACACACACACACACACACACACACACACACACACACACATACACACCAGAAACAAAAAAAAAAAACACAACAACAGAGGAAACAGGGGAAGACACGAGACTTTCCGATCCAAAAGAGTTCACATAATTATTCTCGATAATATCAATGTGTATCATGTTTGCACAACACGTTTTCTAGCACTTGTAAAGAATGAGGAAATAAATTTTCGGTAGCCAGTCATGTATACTCATGTATACATACTCATGTATACACCTGAGTGCCTTTTAGACCTAGCTCTACTAGCATGCTCAATAAACGCCATCCAGGTATAAAGCAGAGCCTTGCCTTGCTAGTTTTCTTTTTCTTTTTCTTTTTTCTTGTTCCACTCGTTGTTGGTCTACCTAAATCCTGGTTCATTGTAAAGTTACGATCACGCACTTACGATCGATTTGGGGAGTTAAAGTTGATTTATTAAACTTTTGATCAATTACACGTTTTGTTTAAAAAAAACAAAAACAAAACAAAACAAAAAACAAAAAACAAACACCCGGGCCTGAGAAATGTGTGGAGCAAACGTACATCGTCATTTTTTTTTTTTGTTTTTTGTTGACGTCATGGTCTTCCTGTCTGTCTGTCTGTCTGTCTATAGCTGTTTGTCCCTCTCTCTCACTTTCACTCTCTCTCTCTCTCTCCCTCTCTCCGCCTCTCTCCTCAATCTCCCCGCCTCTCTCCTCAATCTCCCCCTCCCTCTAGAAGGAGGGGGTCCATTGTGTAACATTTTTATCATATTTCCTTGTACTGTATATACAATTCCGTCCCAAACCCCAACTCCGACGGCTTTATCAGCAATATTGTAGAAAGGGCAAATATATCCTGAGAGATTACTATCAATGTTGTTTTGTATTAAAAACAGAAAAATCAGAAGGGTGGGATCAGAAATTTGGAGGAAATATTTTTTTTTTATCTGTAAAGTATTTCATATATGTCTGTAAATTCCAGAATAAAACCCCTACTTTTGTATCTTTCCAGGCTTACTTAAATAATAATAAAGAAATAGAATATAGAATTTCTAAAAAGAAAGGCAAACTTGGTATTCATTTTAAAAAATGGAGGTTTGACATTTAATTTGCACTGTATATTTTTTCTACAAGGTATTTTTTTCATATTTGTTATGTGATGTTTTAAGTATCCACTTTGTTTTGCTGCACTTTTTTATTATGTGATTTTGTAAATCGATTGATTTTTTTATTCTTTGCTGTAAATGGCGTTTACTTTTTACCAATAAATACTGAATGAAAAAAAAAAAAATTGGAGGAAAAATAGGGCACATAAAAAACGTTAAGCATTGTAAAAGTTTAGAATCTGTCATATTGGCAACTCTGTGTGATTTATAGGGAGATCGATGAGCAAGCTCTCAAATTGTTCTTTTACACAAAATTTCACAAGTATCTGACGTCATGTGTGTACAACAATTAAAATATACAGGGAATTCCACAAAATTTAATTTTTCATGAAAATTACACATTCCAGCAACTTGATACTGACATGTTAAGGTTAGCAATTATTCCCCCTGCTTTCTGGAAGAGGTTAGTCAAGTGCTCTTTCATTATGCTAGAAAAGTGAATTTTTGTGGAATTCCCTTTATATTTTTTTGGGGGGTTGTCCACACATGACGTCATAACCTCTTATAGTCTCCTCATCCAGCGGTTCCAACACCAAAACTTTAAAAATTCATAACTTTTGCATCGATTGTCCGATTTTCCTCAAACTTTCAGTGATGTGTTCTACTAATGTTGCTGCTTTCACTCAATCCACATTTCTCTTTGGGTTTTGGTTTCCTTTAACTCCGAATGTATTACTAGTACTTGATGCCCTCGTATGTATTCTACAAGAAAGGTCTGTGGTCACTACAAAACAAAACAAAACAAAGCAAAACAAAACACAGCACTTGGACAAATCAACGAGAACAAAAAGGGACGTCTTTTCAATTTTTGTGATACCAATTTATTCACCTTTTTTTCTTGTTTTTTTTTTTCAACTTTTACATGTATTGTATTTGCAAGACTTCACATTTAATTCTTTGTTGTTGTAATGATCTACTATTCTTTGCTTCTGCACTCACATATTGGTGCATTTTCATTCACATTCACAACTATATTTCACACTCCCATAGTTTTCTCTGTGAATTTGTTTAAAACGCCCCAGTGTGCTTTTGGTATATGAAAATGGGTATCTACACATTCATACTATAACATTTACAAGCCATCTTGCAATTAGAATGAAAACAAAATATATGTTTCAAGACAGATTTTATAAAATACCTCTTGTATGACAGATAATGCACTACATAAATTTCCCAAGTCAGTTTGGGATTTTCTCTACAAACCATACACACTTAGTTCATGAAACTAAATACAGTCAACCGTGCCTAAGTCGAATCTATTGGGACTAAAGAAATAGCTTCCACTTGGAGAAAATTAAGTTATGAGGGATTAAAATCAATAGAATATAAAGACAAGAGAGGACTTGAAAAGACCTTTGACTTAAGCGATTATTCGACTTATGTGAGGTCGACTTAAGCAAGGGTGACTGTATAGTGTGTACACACTTCTTACTTCTATAACACTTAAAGTGGGGTTATTGCATTATCTGTGATACACTCATATATCTTCCCACCATGGGTTTACTACGCATCCATTGAGTGCACCTTCTCAAGCTTAAGCCATTTTGGAGACTATCATGAAATGCTAAATGGAAAAAGTATTCATACCGAGTAAAAGATTTTTGTTCCATTTTTGTTGTTGTTGTTGAAATGCCATAACTCCACACAGGCTTTAATGGAGACTTTTGTAAAATATAACAACAACAAAATAATAATAATTACGAGAGACTAACAATTTGACTGCAGCTTTGGCCGATTATTACCAAAACTTCTTTTTCCTGTCTGTGGCTGGTTTGTCGGCAATCATAATTTTTTAATTTACTGCACGTTAATTGAGCTCTTCTGCACATGGAAGAGGAAACCTCTCGTGTCACCCATATCCACATAATAGGTTAATACATTTACACAGCGATACACTACAGAGTCCAAGTCCTTAAACGACTACACTTTAAAATGCTGTATACGCAAATTCCTATCATACACAAATTTTCAATACAACATTCCCATCAAAAAAACACATGGTAAAGTGGCTGCAACATCTCTCACATTTCCGCAACGGTAGGCTTACAATCACAAAACTTTGAGAATATCCCTTATCGTCATGTTACACAAGGGGCAGCCAAAAAAAGAAAAAAGAAAGACTCTCCTAAAAACTCTATGGATTTCTCAATCTGTAATTAG